>NW_026923970.1:0-22972 GCF_032062105.1 Saccostrea cuccullata
ATGCTATAGTTGAAAAAAAAATTCTTGTACATTATTTTTGTGATTAGAATAAACAATTACAGAAAGTTATTTAAACATGTGCTCTGCCAAAGCAATTTAAAATAGGAAAATATACTGGTAACAGTAAGGACTCGGGTAACAGGAAGGACAAAACAGTAACAGGATGGACCAAACAGTGTAACAGGATGGACAATGAAATCTACATTTTAAATAAAAATTGACTTTTTTAAACTTTATTGGTTAAGAAAAGAGAAAAAAATGTAGAATAAAAACATTATTTTGTCAAATCTGGCAAATTCGAGACAATAAAAGACATTTATGTCCATCCTGTTACAAAATTTAATTGTAAAGTGCTATTAAAATATTTATCACTTCAATTTTTGTTTATTAAAGGTACTCTATGCTGTTGCAAAACTAATAATTTTTCATAATTTTAAGAAAAACAAATGATAAAACTTAAATAGGTATATAAATACCAGGATAATTTGTCCCTCCTGTTACAATTTCTGTCCATTCTGTTACAAGAGTGCATGTTTAAGTTATAATGGCACTATTTGAAGCACAAACAAATTTCAATATGATTTACAAAGTTTTTTAACATGTATTATTAAACTTATATTACTTAGAAAAATTAGAGTAATTATTTTTATTGTTAAAACTCAAGATATGAAGTCCAGTTTTCCTTACTGTTACCATATAATGGTAAAAGGAATGACAGTAACAGGATGGACGTTTCTCATATAAATCACCAGTTAGTTAGTATAACGTACTCTTTTTGCATCATTGAGACATTGAAACCATTTCTTTGTAACTTAGTTAATCTAATTGTTCTAGCAGAATAAACAATTTAAAGAGTACTTGCATAATATGAAGGTAACAGATAGGACTTATTTTAATTATACTCTACCAATAAGACAAACTTATCGACCTTTGAACCCTTTCTTTACTCACTTTCAAATCATGGCGCTCATAAACTTGAGACAACAGAAAATGATGATATGATACGCCCGTCAAAAAAAATACAGTTTTCTTGAACAGTTTAGCATGCAAGAAAATCACGTCAACCTTGATTCTAAGATTTCCATGATTTTTCCATTCCTTCAAATGTTTATCCATTCCCTGTGATGTAGGCATTAATTATAATAAATATTACATCATTCTATGCTGGTTGTGTTAGACCTTGTCAAATGCCCATCATATTTAACAATATCAAATTAGTCTTAACACCTTAATCTATACCAAATCAATTTTGAAAAGAAAAGGCTGGCCATCAAATGACATATGCTATAAACTGACCAGCACTTCTTCTGTCTAATCCCCAAAGGATACAGATAAGACTGCTTCATCAGATAACCTTCCTACATTGAACTCATTAATTAATCTTTAACTGGATGTTTGTCTACTCATCACTACCAAGAGTTGAATGAGTCTGCACTATCTACCATAATTTTTTTTTTTAAAACATATAAAATGTTCAAAGATATTTTTTTGGTTGAGATTTAATGTCCGACAGGTTTAATATTTAATTCATATGGACATGCTGATTCCAACCCACCCTATATTTTAAAATTAGTTTTTAAATTAATAATATTATATAATATCAGATTAGTCTATTATGCAATATCAAATTGGTTTTAATTACTTTTCATCAAATTCATTTTAACACTTAGGCTAGCCAACAAGAGCTATTTTTAATCCAACAGGCTTACCCATCTGCCCAATACCCAAGGGATATAGATAACACCGATGCTCTATCAGTTAAATCCTCATAATCAGAACTCATTAATTTCTCTCTAATTTGACATGCAAATTTCTGTGATCAAAATTCTTCTTGGCCAGTGCTTGATAATTACACTCAAGGGAGAGGTAGAATTTCTCTAACATACATTATATTTGTTATAGATTGCTGTTAAGTATATGCTTAAAAAATAAGTATTTTCTTGATTTAACACTTTTTAATAAGGACAGTGCAATACTCTTACATTATTTGGGATGCTTAAATGAATAGTAAAAAGAAACATTTTTTTTTAAAATTTCACTTAAATTAAACGTCACAGTGACCTTGAAATAGGTCGCGACACACCTTCTACCAAAGATGCATAAACTGGCCAAGTTTGATGATTGTAAGTCTTATAGTTTTCTAGTTATGGGCCGGAAAGGATTTTTCCATATTTGGCTACAACTTTTTAATAAAAGGTCAGAGCGACCTACTTTTTGTGCGTGACACACCTTCTACCCAAGTTGCATCAGATGACAAAGTTTGATAATCCTAGGCCTAATAGTATTAAAGTTACGAGCCGGAAACGAAAAAGCTAACAGACAGACGGACAGACGGACGGACACGAAGCCTATAACATAATACGTCCCGTCTTAAGACGGGCGTATAAAAAGTACAACAAATTTTCATATGTTTTCCCATTGTATGTAAATCCTAAGAGGATTCGGAGGGGATATAGTAACGCAATTGCGTGTGTGTTCGTTTGTAGGTGAATTATCACGGTAGGAACCAGAGGTTACCGGGATCGATGACGAATACTGACTTGATTTAAAGATAAGGTTTTTTGCGAGGGGCTGCTCCGCTTTGCACTGTTTTAAACATCATACTTTTTCACTATATCTTAATCATCTTCATTTGAGATAGACTGTTTCTGACTTACATCCTTCTTCTGAACAAACGTACAAGGGTCTTCTTGGCAGTTTTAAATGAAATTGGCCCTTCGGTTTTTCGGAAGTTGAAAATTTGAAAAGTCTACAGAAGACAAACGAGAGACGGCGCCTGACATTGTTCGATCAGAAAAACAAACAAACAAAAAACAGAGACAACGTGATACGATGCATTTTATTTTTTCTTACCTCGATTAGAACTGTGGGGACATTAGCGCTGTTGACGAAAAAAAAAACAAAGACAACGTGATACGATGCATTTTATTTTTTCTTACCTCGATTAGAACTGTGGGGACATTAGCGCTGTTGATTTCTGAAATCTTTTCGTGGCCATTTCCGGCTATATCGTTTTTTTCGCTCTTCATCCTCCATTAGGATTAAGTACAACACATGACTTTACGTTCTGAAGAGAGGGTTAACATAGGTGACATATTTCATACACTTGTTTTTGATAATATTCGTAAATCGACAGACAACTTGACAACCAAACCACTCCAATCGCGAGCAGTACTCTTTTTTGACCTACATGTATCGTTCCTCCGCCCGGCTAAAAGAGGATTTTTATCAAGAATTTCCGATTATTTGTTTTGTTAAAATTGTCACTTGCATATTACTTTTAAAATAAACAAATAAATAAATAAATAAATAAAAACATTCATTAAACAAATAAATAAATAAATAAATAAATAAATAAAAACAACATTGAATGAAATATTTTTTTTAAAAATCGAAAATCAAAATATTGCAAAAAAAAAATTTTAATAGCATAGAAGAGAGATAATTTAAAGACACTTGTAATTTCAGTCCCTCTGGAGCGCAAAAAAAAAAAAGTTTCAATGGACTTTGACATTGATAACTGTTTTTTTTATCTTCGTGTTTTCTTAAAAAATTGGTAATTTATTTTTAGCAAGAGGTAATTTTAGTGATTTTACAAGGCTCTGGAGCAAATAATACGCGATATTCAGTTTTAAAAAAAAAAAGTTTCAATGGACTTTGACATTGATAACTGTTTTTTTTTATCTTCGTGTTTTCTTAAATATCTCTTTAAAAAATTGGTAATTTATTTTTAGCAAGAGGTAATTTTAGTGATTTTACAATGCTAACTAAAGAAGGCATTACAAATAATACGCAATTAATTTTTAGCGATATTCAGTTTTAGCAATGCCAGCAATAAACGATATTTTCAAACCAAAATCATTGTGCGCTTTAACATTGATCTGTTTTTGATTCTGCACATTTAAAGGCATAAAATTTCTTCTAGAAAGTAATATTCAACTAAAACTTCTCTTAGTATATTTTTATTTGCTCAAAATGCAAAGAGCAATAATTCAATTAATGTGTGCAAAAATTGAAATATTGTGAAAACCTTTTAAACATTTTCAAACTTTTATTGCACAAATGAAATCATATTTTGGCTCATGTACCAAATTTTTTTTTAAAGGAACTATATCATTAAATTCTCAAATTTTGAAAATCCATGTGTGTGTGTTGTACGAGAAATATAAGGGGGGGAAAATATTATGGCAGTGTATTCACAATTTCTGTTTTTAATTATTGCATATATAAGTTCAGTTAGTGCATGCAATAATTGCATTATTGCTATCATCAATTGAAGCTCTCTTTAAATGAAATTGAGTCCAACCTTACAAAAAATCGTCGTTTTATTTTAGGTTACCATAAAATGAATTAAAATTAATAAATTACTCTGATGACCTTTCTTTGGCTTACTTTCTCAACTGAAATTGTCTGGTTTTGTCCACCCTGATTTGCCGTAACCAAATTTTTTTTTCAGAAATTTAAAAAAGACAAGAAATCAAAATTTTGAATTTTGGTAGTTTACAATTGAATGCAAATAGACATTAGAGGAATACTTCATGAGGAAAGAAATATATATAAGTAAAAATTGTGTTTTATCATGATAATTTTATTTGGTCTGATTTTCTTTTTTTGATTATTCCATATGGGTAAGAGAAATTTTTATGAAGGGATGGGGGGGTCAAGGTCATCCTGAATACAAAAGCTATATTAAAATGAAAAAAAATTGTACTTCCAGACAAAAGTCAGAAAAATATCCTATTTGTGGAGAGACAGAGAGAGAGATGGAGAGAATTTTCAAGGTCATATATTAAAGGTGAAGGTCAATGTATTTTTACATGGTTTAAGGTTTCGTCAAAGGTCAACATGACTAAAAAAATTTTAACAATATCTCCAAAACTATGTGTGGTATAAAGTCAAAACGTTTACGGTTTATAAATATATCATTGATTTATATATAGAAAGTATTGCTTGATAACAAATATTTTTAAAAAGATATTTTTTAAGAAAAATTGTATCAGAAAATGTGCATATTTAAAGAAAAATGCACCTGCTTAATTATGCCTTTTTTTGTGAAAACCATTATTGCAGAAATAATAAATGTTTATCATTGAAGGGCAAGTTGGACGTGAATGGTCTCTGAAACGCTGTTATTGAAAGCATGACATGTATAAAGACAAGACCCCTATAAAATACGCCATTTGCAATGTACTTTCGCTTTCAAGTCTTAACATTTGGACAAAATAAACAGGGAAACAACTTTCTAGAGGTTATCCAAGTCCAACTTGCCCTTCATTGATAAACATAAATTGTTTCTGCTATAATGGTTTTCACTATAAAAGTGCGGAACTAATTAGGTGTATTTTGTTGAAAATATATGCATTTTTAAGAAGAATTTTTCTCAATAAATATTTTTTCCAAGTATTTTTTATCAAGTGATACTTTCTATCTATTAATCAATGATATACATATAAACTGTAAAAGTTTTAACTTATGCAATTTAAATATAACGGTACCCAAAGTAGGGTCTTCTCACAAGAAATACAACTGAAAAATAGGAAAGCCCTAACACCACTTGTTCAAAATTATTGGCTAAGGATAAGTGTTTGAAAGGTAGGTCAAACTTAAAGGTCAAAGGTCAAAGTTAATAGTTGTTAAGAAAGGTTCAATGTAACAAGGATTACATTTGTGAAGTATGAGAGTACTAGTATCTACAGTTAAAAGTTATAACCAAAGTAAATTAAAAATTTGGCATTTTTTTGTAAAATGGGACAAACTCCAAGGTAAAGGTCAAAAGGTCAAATTTTGTGGTACCCAAAGTAAGGTCTTGTCACAAGGAATATACACATATTGAATATGAAAGGCATAGCTACAATAAATCAAAAGTTATGGTCAAGGTTAAATTTTTTGCGGAGAAACAGACAGACAGACAGACATACAGACGGACACGAATAAAACTATATACCCCCGAATCTTCGATTACAGGGACATAAAAAGAAATGGTCTTCAATTAACTTTTCATATTATAATACAGTATAAAGAAAACGTTACAAAAATGAAAATGTTCTGATTTTCGTATTAAATTCTCTGGAAAAATATACTCAGAACTGGGTAAAAGGGTGGAGTAAAACAAGAATTAAGAAATGTAATGAATACTGTGTGCTAAATCAAAAGGTTATGTCTACATGCATATTTTTTGCATTAGAATGTGTATTTTACACTAGCCCATAGCTTTACAGAGCATGTTTTTAGGTGTTATACCCACCCATCCCCTTACTAATTTAGGAGTAAGTCTATTATCAACAAAAGCAAAAAAAAAAAAAACTACCCTACCTTTATTTTTCTATAAGGAGGGACTAAAAATAAGCTTAAAATAATCTACTATTCTACTAATTTTCAACTGTTACTTTGCCACAATACTTTCAACTATACCCCCCACCAACATTTAAAGTATGCTTTAATCATGGCGAAGTAAATTATGATATGATAGAACTTGTGTGAAGGCTTAACTTTATTTCAATATTTTATCTAGAGCCTCTCTCAGTATTATTGTAAGGTATAGAGTTTTATTTATATTTTTGCTTTCATTTATTTTTTTTTTTTGTTTTGATTTAACGTAATTTTTTTTTTTTTTTGGGGGGGGGTTTAAAAATTTCCTCCTCTTTCATTGTGAGAAAGGATTTGCCAAACTTATACAAGCTAAAAGTTGAAATGAAGGAAAAATTAATTTTTCTATGAAAGAGTATTGGAACCTGATTCTTGCATGGTTTGATTTCTAAAAACAAATGGAATATTATTCTTTAAGCAAACACTGTAAGGAGGAAATTAAAAAGAAATTTTATTACTTGACAATTAAAGAATCTCTTTTCACTTTAAAGGGGGTCATTTTTCAATGGGGGTCAATTTTTTATAGGACTAACATATAAAATAATGACACCTATGACACTTTTTTCTACAAAAAATGATTTTTTTTCTACGGGTAGGGGGTCATTTTGCAAAAGTGGTTCAAACACCATTGTCAAGAGGCCAAATATTGGTACCAAAATGAAGGTGAAGTCACTAGGAATACTCGTATGAAATATGAAAGCTATAGCTCCAACCAATGAAATATTATAGACAAAGTTAAATTAAACAGACAGACGGCAAAAATCCCCCCCCCCAATCTTTGATTACGGGCATAAAAAGTCATAAGATGGAAGGATGTTTATATAGAAATTTTAATCTTATAAACACAAAATTAACTGAACAAAAGACAAACTAGTATGTATAAAAATAGAAAAAAAATATGTTAGTGTAACACTGCTGCCCCGTATGCATGTCAGCTTTAAGTGAGGGTTAAAGTTTTTCAAATGCAAGTCAAACTCCAAGGTCAAAAGGTCAAAATTGTTGGTATCCAAAGGAAGATCTTGTCACAAGGACTATACCTGAGAAATATGCAAGCACTAGCACTAACAGTTTAAAAGTTATGACCAATTGAGGTTACTTATTTATTTTTTGAAGTGGGTCAAACTCTAAGGTCAAGATGTCAAATATTTTTACACCCAATGAAAGGTCTTGTCACTGTGAATAATTATGCATGTGAAGTATGAGAGCCCTAGCACCAACTATTCAAAAGTTATGGCCAAAAGAAAAGAAATTCTTGGTAAAAAAAAAATCGGCCAAACTCCAAGGTCAATGGATAAATTTGGTTGTACCCAAAGAAAGGTCTATTCACAAAACACCTGTGAAATATGAAAATCATTGCAGCACCCACCCAAAAGTTATAGCCAATAATAAAATTTTTGCAGACAAACAGACGGACGGTCAGAGCAAAAAAACGACCTCGATCGGCATAGGGTTAAGAGCTACTAGTCTATCAAGGCCTAGGTTGTGAAGGAGTTGATCCTTACGTCGCCGTTTGTAATCCACTGCTGGATGTGGAGACCGGACCTTAGGATGAGACTGCGGGCACGGAGCCGGGAATTTTCCCAGGGGGTCCACTTAAAAAAAGTCAACCCAGGCACTTCTTGAAAGAAAAATGGAAAATAAAACGTAAACTTGTTTTCCAAAGGAGATGAGCTATTTTTGTGGAGGTGGCAGGTTTCAAGGTCACTTAAATTAGTTGCTGTGGAATATACACTGAAAGAAAAACCTAGTGAATATATAATAACTATTGTGCCTCGTAAAGCCTTTGTCGTGATTAGTAATCTTTCAGTTTACAAGCTAAGATAGTGAGAGTTTCTTTTCAATTCTTGATTTATCTAATAAATATATCCAATACCTAGTAAAACTACTTTTAAGGTAGTGATTGTATGGACAGTAAATTTACTATAGTCTTAGTGAATTCAACTAGTTATTTTTTACAGTGTACATTTAAAATAAAACCTTAACTTGTTTTCCAACGTGAAAACCTTATTTCTTGTGGGGATGAGGATAGGTTCCCTTCGTGAACCATACGGTGGTATAAATATACACTATTTTCTCAGGAATGCTGGACCAGTATCTGTTATCAAATTACAGAATTTTATAATATTTGGATGTGCATAGTATTTCTGTAACCGAAAATCTTTCCGAAAAATTATATAATAGATTACATTAAAGTCCAGTAAGTTATGAAATTCGTATATATATTTCTCCGATTTGATTATTGTTTCATAAATAAATAGCACAGTATTTCATATTCCATCTACCCTCCTCTATGGGAAGATGAATACCTGTCCTGGAACTGGTCCGGTCTTTGAGCTTTTTGTTTATTGCAGTCGTAATTCACTTATCATTATGAAAAAAATGACCATTCCTGTTGTGTTAAGATTATTCAGAAATATTAAATGTACGTAGATGTAGATGTACAATAATATAAACATAAACTAAGACATGAGATCATTAGTCTGTATTGCATAGCAGTGTTAGGTGGATGCTTTATCTGCTTTGATGCTATAAATAGAATATAAATAGGTTGGTGAACCTTGCTTTTCATTGGATGCACTTTGATCTTAAATCACGTGCTTATTTTGGTGGGAATTTTTCTGTTGTTCTTTTGTTCCCATTGCCGCCTTGAAAGTTGCCCCGTTGAGTGTGATTTTGAAATATATCCGATGAATCAAATGCTATGTTCTCAATAATACATGGATTTTTATAATTCTTCACCCATGTCAATGGTAAGTATTTTTGTTCAATGTTATATTGCGCAAGTTTGCCAGGTTTTTTTTTGGGGGGGGGGTGGGGTGGGTGGGTTGTAATGTGATCAATTTCGTGAATTTGATATAATGAGTTAACCAGTAACATTAACACTCGACAATATTTCATGCTTCGATAATGTTTTTCTTGTTTAGCAGTTGTAAGCCCTGGACGTGGACGATGTGGTGAAATGGGAAATACTCGGTGAACAGCAGCTGAACAGTCTTCACTTTGAATGAGCTTCATTTCAATGGCGGTCTCTGGAAGAACGTTTCTCTGCAGTCTTCGTGTCTTTAGCAGGTAAGGTCCTGACAATCACAACGTAGTTTCTTAATTTCGTAGATTTATAATTCGCACAATTTTAGGAATTCTGGAGCAGTTATTTAAATAAATATGAAATCAACAAACAGTAATTGAGCTAATAATAGAATTGGGCATTGTTAAAGAGGTAATCACTAGATTTAGCTACATGTACACCAGGCTTACAGTATTTTCTTTAGAGAAGTGGACAGGCTTGAATTTGGTACATAGCTTTATTTAACTGCACAAAAAGTTTCATTTTTGCTATTTTAATGAGTTTTTCACAAATATATAAATATAGTTTCCATCTTCTTTCATTACAAAATTTTATTCACACACTACACGCACTATATTAAATTAAACATGCTTACTACATTGCAACAAGAGAAGGGAGGAGGGGGTGCTTTTAGTTAACATTTCTAATAGTAGCACATGTAAGGAGTCATGTCTGGGAAAAAAATGGAAGGTGCAGCATGCAGCCTGAGGTAGTGTAAATTCTGATTGTTGGGGTGAGGGGGATAGGGGATCACTGAAATATATAATTAAGAAAATCTTTTTTTTTAATCTTAAGGCTATAATACCTTTTAAATGTAAAGAAAGTTGGAATTTGATCATAGCTCTAAGATTTTGTCGTATATAATTCAAATGAATTTGTTAATGTAATAATCAAATACTAGTAATGAGAAAATAAAACAGTGGATTAATTGATTTATTGTTAGGGATTTTTGTTGTAATCATTTTTATGCCCCCCAGATTGAAAGATCCCGGGGGTATATTGTTTTGCCATGTCTGTCTGTTTGTCTGTCTGTTGTTAACTTTAACTTAGCTCATAAGTATTGCGCTGTCAAGGGTAAGTGTTTACCACTTCAGTGTACGACTTGTGACAATCGGGGGCATAGTGTTTTACAAACGCATCTAAGTCATAGGAGTCGGAACATGGAGGGTTGGGGGGCGGGGGGGACATAGCCCCCCCCCCCACTTTTTCTGCAAAAATAGACTTTATATAGGCATTTAAAAATTTGGATTTACCTTTTTTGTTGGTTTAGCCCCCCCCCCCCCCCCCCACTTTCGATTAGCCCCCCACACTTTCAATTTGCTTCCGATGCCCATGTAAGTTTCAGTGCAGTTTATGGGTAAAACCTATTTCAACCAGTGCATTCAGCATTTATAGGTGAAGGGGAATTAAAATTGTGAATTTCATGGTCCCTGCCCCCCCCCCCCCCCCGGGCCAGACGGGTGTGGGCTTAATCCACCAAGATGAATGCAATCTATAAAAATCTTCATCTTTAATCCTTGGCATCAAGAAGTCAAACTGTTGGCATGATTGTAATAGGTATTGGTTTTATGGCCCAAGGGTTGAGGGTTCTGCCAGTGTTAGGGTGGGGCTCTTTTGATTATATAGTGAAAATGCATTAAATCTTCGTAAATCTTCTTCTCTACTCCTGGGTATCAAATAAACTAACCAAGTACATAGTTATGATGAGCATGACTGCCTCTTTCATAATTGTGAATTTCATAGCCCCTGGGTCATGAGTTCTGGTATTAAGGTGGGGCTCTATGATTATATAGGAAAAATGCATAACTTTTTTGAAAATCCTCTGTGCTTCTAATTATTATTTAAACAAAGGAAGTGTGTGGTTCTGATAAGCAAGAATGCCTCTCAAAGTTTAGAAATTCATGACCCAGGGTCGGGGGGGGGGTCTATTGATTATTTAGTGAAAATGTATAATTTTTTTTCTCTACTCCTGGTTATAAAGTTAAGAAACAAGTGTATATTTTTGATGAGCAAGAATGCTTTTACAAAACTTTTAAAACTTGTGGTCAGGGGAGAGGGTGTTCTGGTGTTTCTCGAAGGGGTTGGTAGCTCTATTGATAATATCGTGAAAATGTTTGAATTCTTTGAAAATTTTCAACTTATTGCAAAGTAACATTTTTTATGATGAGGGTACCTGACTTCAAAATTTGTAAATTTCATGACCCTGCATGGGTCATGGGTTGTGGTGTTAAACAGAGTAAATTAAGTTTGAATAAATTTTACATTTGAGAAAAAATTAACTCATCCTGAAACCAAGTAGCAATTTTTTTATCATGTTCAAAGAGTCCATTTCTTATTTACTCCTCATCCATTTAAATGCGCAGATCTAGAGGGGTTGGGAAGAAGGTCCAGAACCTCCCGAATTTGCGGATTAATTAACATTTATTGCGAGGTTAATTATATTTTCTAGGTTTCTGGGACAAGTGAAGTCCTCAGGGAATCTAAGTTGGAAACCGGGGGGGGGGGGGGCTTATATTCAATAAGAGATTTTTATATGGGGAAAATATTACTTTAATTTTATCAATGTGAGACAGTGAAAATGTAAAATTATGTTCAAATATTTTTTTTTGTCAGATAAATATATTGATGCAGAAGACATCTTTATTTGCATTGATGTTCTGTCTTAAAGAGTAAATCCTATATAGTATAAAATACTAGTTACAAAGCACATAGTATAAGATGAAAATATGTGTATTTCATTTCCAGAATAATTTACATTTTTAATGAAAAACAAAATAAAGAGCAACTGTAACTTAATTTTATAGACAGAGACCGCACAAGCAGAAAATTTTTGTAAGAACATTTTCTAGTAATTCTCTCTCTCTCTCTCTCTCTCTCTCTCTCTCTCTCTCTCTCTCTCTCTCTCTCTCTCTCTCTCTCTCTCTCTCTCTCTCTCTCTCTCTCTCTCTCTGTCTGTCTCTCTCTCTCTCTCTCTGTCTGTCTCTCTCTCTCTCTCTCTCTCTCTCTCTCTCCATTAATAAGGGTACATTTAAGAAGTTTGCAAATAACAAAGGATTTTTTTCTTTAACTACAAGTACCTAGAGTTAATTATTTTGTAATCTTTTTATCAACTTTGGTGCCATGAGTTGAAAAAATTTCAAGTATTAAATTTATAGACTAGGGAGGATTATCTTATAGAATCCTTAGTAGTAAAGGTATATAAATTTATTTCTTGACTCAATTTTTAAGAACTTGTAAATTGTTTGCATTTCTTATTTGTTATTTGTATAGAATTCCTATGAAAATAAAGTTTTAAAATCTTATTCTAAAACTTAATTACATGAATCAGTTTTTTTTTAAATCATGAAATTTATTATAAACTGCGAAATCATCAACCTGTATTAATGTCAGGATGGGGGGACTGTAACTACAATAAAAAATAAATAGTTTGGTTTCAGTCTGATTTAATACATGTATGGTCCTTTTCTTCCTTTTACTTCATAATTTAGAGATATAATACTAAATTTAGAAAATGTAAAAAAAAAAAAGTTCTTAGAAGTATGTGTCTCCTACAAGACGCTATAAGTCCACACGTTTCTTTTTTAATCAGTGCAAGTTATAGTGATTAATCTATAATTTGTGTTATTCTGTACTTTGGCGTACTACAAATACAATGCAAATTAGGCTAGACTAAATTTTGGCATAAGCCCCAGAAGTACACCCAAGTTAAGGCTTAGATTTATGACTTTTAATGAAACGGGCCTCAGATCTATTTCACTGTATCAATAAGCTACACTTAGGTTTAGCTACCGCTACCAGTATTGTATCGATGATGCATCAAGGGATGAACACTCTGAAACTTGCTTCAGATGCTGGATTTGAATTTATATTTTCTTGATGTGTGACTAGTTTTAAGTTTTTGGATTAGACTATTCCCAAGTAACTGCAAGCCCTATCAGATCAAAGTTGCATAAATGTTGCATCTTGGGATGTAAACTTCTAGATTGTTAGTTTAATGTGGGCCTTTAACGAGGCTGGGGGGTGGCAGCCATTTTCAGACTATTTCTATCTCCTTTAAAAGGAGAGCTCCATATAAAGATATAGAAAATGATCAAAATTTAAAACTAAAATTTATGATTTTTTTCTTTGTCAAATGAATGTTGACAGCTTAAGATACCATATCAAAAAAAATAAGTTAAATCTGGTGGTTACTTTGTGGTTAAATTGTTGACCCCCCAGCCTCCTTGATTGCCTTACTAAAAGACATTTGTTGAGGTGAGTTTTGTAATCTCTGATTACCTAAGTTTTATGAAATGTAATCAATTAAACTTGATTATTTTTCTAATTTTCTAACTTGATATATTTTTCTTTCTTTTAAGTGTATGTTTACAGGTACTTACAAGAAGATTCAATCATAAATTCATATTTGAATATCAACTCATCAAAAGAATATTTGAATTTTCGAATATTCATTGACCCCCCCCCCCCCCCAAGTAACAACTGTAGGATATAAAAAAAATATCCAATGATTGATATCCACTGGAAAAATGGGTAAACATGGGATAAAATCAAACATTACCTGGCTTCTAATGAATTGTTGTTTATTTGCAGTTTTCTTCCTGATATTTGAAATCTCTATGACTTCATTGTTAGAGATGGTGGACTTGGCAGCTGGCTGGCTCATTCATCGTTGGAGGATTTGCAGGAGGCTGGTCATATTGGATTGGAACAGCATGCCAACAGCGTTGGAATGGAGGTATTACTTAGTCTTTTAGGAAAATCAGAGGTAAGATAGTTTCATTATTATTTTGGAACTCCCACCAAGTACTAACATTAGCTTCCCTCCCCCACACTTTGTACATCTTTCGTAATTGTCATTTTCTTTTTTGTTCTGTTGTTTTACTTTGTCTACTCTTCTCTGTTCTCTCTTTGCCGGGACTTCATCATTGGACATGGTGGAATAAGGACTTGGAGGCGGCTGGCTCATTCATCGTTGGAGTATTTGGAGGAGGCTGGTCATATTGGATTGGAACAGCATGCCAACAGCGTTGGAATGGAGGTATTACTTAGTCTTTAAGGAAAAGTAGAGGTAAGATAGGTTCATTATTATTTTGGAACCCCCCACTAAGTACTAACATTTGTTTCCCCTCCCCCACACTTTGTACATCTTTCGTAATTGTCATTTTCTTTTTTGTTCTGTTGTTTTACTTTGTCTACTCTTCTCTGTTCTCTCTTTGCCGGGACTTCATCATTGGACATGGTGGAATAAGGACTTGGAGGCGGCTGGCTCATTCATCGTTGGAGTATTTGGAGGAGGCTGGTCATATTGGATTGGAACAGCATGCCAACAGCGTTGGAATGGAGGTATTACTTAGTCTTTAAGGAAAAGTAGAGGTAAGATAGGTTCATTATTATTTTGGAACCCCCCACTAAGTACTAATATTTGTTTCCCCTCCCTCACTCTTTGCACATCTTTCGTAATTTCATTTTGTTTTTTGTTCTGTTGTTTTTTCTTTGTCTAATGTTCTGTGTTCTCTCTTTTCCGGGACCTTATTGTTGGACATGGTGGAATAAGGACTTGGAGCCTGGCTGGCTCATTCATCATTGGAGGATTTGGAGGAGGCTGGTCATATTGGATTGGAACAGCATGCCAACAGCGCTGGAATGGAGGTATTACTTAGTCTTTAAGGAAAAGCAGAGGCAAGATAGTTTCATTATTATTTTGGAACCCCCCACTAAGTACTAACATTAGCTTCCCTCCCCCACTCTTTGCACATCTTTCGTAATTGTCATTTTGTTTTTTGTTCTGTTGTTTTTTCTCTGTTCTCTCTTTGCCGTGACTTCATTGTTGGACATGGTGGAATAAGGACTTGGAGGCAGCTGGCTCATTCATCGTTGGAGTATTTGGAGGAGGCTGGTCATAATTGGATTGGAACAGCATGCCAACAGCGTTGGAATGGAGGTATCACTTAGTCTTTACGGAAAAGCAGAGGTAAGATAGTTTCATTATTATTTTGGAACCCCCTACTAAGTACTAACATTAGTTTCCCTCCCCCACTCTTTGCACATTTTTTTGTAATTGTCATTTTGTTTTTTGCTCTGTTGTTTTTTCTTTGTCTAATCTTCTCTGTTCTTTCTTTGCCGGGACTTCATCGTTGGACATGGTGGAATAAGGACTTGGAGGCAGCTGGCTCATTCATCGTTGGAGGATTTGGAGGAGGCTGGTCATATTGGATTGGAACAGCATGCCAACAGCGTTGGAATAGAGGTATTACTTAGTCTTTAAGGAAAAGCAGAGGTAAGATAGTTTCATTATTATTTTGGAACCCCCCACTAAGAACTAACATTTGTTTCCCCTCCCCCACTCTTTGCACATCTTTCGTAATTTCATTTTGTTTTTTGTTCTGTTGTTTTTTCTTTGTCTAATGTTCTGTGTTCTCTCTTTTCTGGGACCTTATTGTTGGACATGGTGGAATAAGGACTTGGAGCCTGGCTGGCTTATTCATCATTGGAGGATTTGGAGGAGGCTGGTCATATTGGATTGGAACAGCATGCCAACAGCGCTGGAATGGAGGTATTACTTAGTCTTTAAGGAAAAGCAGAGGCAAGATAGTTTCATTATTATTTTGGAACCCCCCCACTAAGTACTAACATTAGCTTCCCTCCCCCACTCTTTGCACATCTTTCGTAATTTCATTTTGTTTTTTGTTCTGTTGTTTTTTCTCTGTTCTCTCTTTGCCGTGACTTCATTGTTGGACATGGTGGAATAAGGACTTGGAGGCAGCTGGCTCATTCATCGTTGGAGTATTTGGAGGAGGCTGGTCATATTGGATTGGAACAGCATGCCAACAGCATTGGAATGGAGGTATTACTTAGTCTTTAAGGAAAAGCAGAGGTAAGATAGTTTCATTATTATTTTAGAACCCCCACTAAGTACTAACATTTGTTTCCCCTCCCCCACTCTTTGCACATCTTTTGTAATTTCATTTTGTTTTTTGTTCTGTTGTTTTTTCTTTGTCTAATGTTCTGTGTTCTCTCTTTTCCGGGACCTTATTGTTGGACATGGTGGAATAAGGACTTGGAGCCTGGCTGGTTCATTCATCATTGGAGGATTTGGAGGAAGCTGGTCATATTGGATTGGAATAGCATGCCAACAGCGCTGGAATGGAGGTATTACTTAGTCTTTAAGGAAAAGCAGAGGTAAGATAGTTTCATTATTATTTTGGAACCCCCCACTAAGTACTAACATTAGCTTCCCTCCCCCACTCTTTGCACATCTTTCGTAATTGTCATTTTGTTTTTTGTTCTGTTGTTTTTTCTCTGTTCTCTCTTTGCCGTGACTTCATTGTTGGACATGGTGGAATAAGGACTTGGAGGCAGCTGGCTCATTCATCGTTGGAGGATTTGGAGGAGGCTGGTCATATTCGATTGGAACAGCATGCCAACAGCGTTGGAATGGAGGTATTACTTAGTCTTTAAGGAAAAGCAGAGGTAAGATAGTTTCATTATTATTTTGGAACCCCCCACTAAGTACTAACATTAGCTTCCCTCCCCCACTCTTTGCACATTTTTCGTAATTGTCATTTTGTTTTTTGCTCTGTTGTTTTTTCTTTGTCTAATCTTCCCTGTTCTTTCCTTGCCGGGACTTCATTGTTGGACATGGTGGAATAAGGACTTGGGGGCTGGCTGGCTCATTCATCATTGGAGGATTTGGAGGAGGCTGGTCATATTGGATTGGAACAGCATGCCAAAAGCGATGGAATAGAGGTATTACTTAGTCTTTAAGGAAAAGCAGAGGTAAGATAGTTTCAATATTATTTAGAAACTCCCACTAAGTACTAACATTTGCTTCCCCTCCCCCACTCTTTGCACATCTTTCGTAATTGTCATTTTGTTTTTTGTTCTGTAGGTTTTTTCTTTGTCTAATCTTCTCTGTTCTCTCTTTGCCAGGACTTCATTGTTGGACAGGGTAGAATAAGGGCTTGGAGGCCGCTGGCTCATTCATCGTTGGAGGAGGCTGGTCATATTGGATTGGAACAGCATGCCAACAGCGTTGGAATGGATGTATTACTTAGTCTTTAAGGAAAAGCAGAGGTAAGATAGTTTCATTATTATTTTAGAACCCCCACTAAGTACTAACATTTGTTTCCCCTCCCCCACTCTTTGCACATCTTTTGTAATTTCATTTTGTTTTTTGTTCTGTTGTTTTTTCTTTGTCTAATGTTCTGTGTTCTCTCTTTTCCGGGACCTTATTGTTGGACATGGTGGAATAAGGACTTGGAGCCTGGCTGGTTCATTCATCATTGGAGGATTTGGAGGAAGCTGGTCATATTGGATTGGAATAGCATGCCAACAGCGCTGGAATGGAGGTATTACTTAGTCTTTAAGGAAAAGCAGAGGTAAGATAGTTTCATTATTATTTTGGAACCCCCCACTAAGTACTAACATTAGCTTCCCTCCCCCACTCTTTGCACATCTTTCGTAATTGTCATTTTGTTTTTTGTTCTGTTGTTTTTTCTCTGTTCTCTCTTTGCCGTGACTTCATTGTTGGACATGGTGGAATAAGGACTTGGAGGCAGCTGGCTCATTCATCGTTGGAGGATTTGGAGGAGGCTGGTCATATTCGATTGGAACAGCATGCCAACAGCGTTGGAATGGAGGTATTACTTAGTCTTTAAGGAAAAGCAGAGGTAAGATAGTTTCAATATTATTTAGAAACTCCCACTAAGTACTAACATTTGCTTCCCCTCCCCCACTCTTTGCACATCTTTCGTAATTGTCATTTTGTTTTTTGTTCTGTTGGTTTTTTCTTTGTCTAATCTTCTCTGTTCTCTCTTTGCCAGGACTTCATTGTTGGACAGGGTAGAATAAGGGCTTGGAGGCCGCTGGCTCATTCATCGTTGGAGGAGGCTGGTCATATTGGATTGGAACAGCATGCCAACAGCGTTGGAATGGATGTATTACTTAGTCTTTAAGTAAAAGCAGAGGTGAGAAAGTTTCATTATTGTTTTGGAACTTCCACCAAGTACTAACATTTGTTTTCCCTCCCCCACTCTTTGCACATCTTTCGTAATTGTCATTTTGTTTTTTGTTCTGTTGTTTTTTCTTTGTCTAATCTTTTGTATTCTCTCTTTGCCGAGACTTTATTGTTGGAGATGGTGGACTTGTATGCAGCTGGTTTATTCATCGTTGGAGGATTTGTGGGAGGCTGGTCATATTGGATTGGAATAGCTCATTGACAGCACTGGAGTGGAGGTATTACTTAGTCATTAAGGAAAAGAAGAGATAAGATGGTTTCATTATTACCTTGAAACCCCCCATTAAGTACTAACATTTGCCTCCCCTCCCTCTCTCTTTCTGCACATCTTTTGGTTTATTTGTTTTGTATTTTGTTCTTTTGTTTTTTCTTTGTTGGTACTTCATCGTTGGAGATGGTGAACTTTGAGATGGCTGGCACTTCATCGTTGGAGATTGTGGAATAAGGACTTTGAGACAGCTGATGTAAGATTGTTTCATTATTTGCAAATAACAATAACAATCTGATTTCAAATAATTCAACAAACTTCTAACAATTGACTCTAACAAATTACCAACAAATAACTATAACAAACATCTAACAAATAACTCTAACAAATGTTTAACAAATAACTCTAACAAATGTCTAACAAATCATCCTAACAAATCATCCTATCAAATCATCCTAACAGACTTCTAACAAACTTCCAACAAATCATCATAACAAGCTACTAAAACTACTAACAGTCTGCTAAATGTTGTGTGATGCATCTAGTGTGTTGATGTTGGTGTCTGTGTGCTTGTCACCTCTCGCTTTCAGCCATCACCGCTGGCTAGTAGCAATGTGCAAAGGGAAGGAATTTTGATATTTCCCCTGCCAGTACATAGCCTCTCCACAACAAGTCCTATGCAATGCCTCCACGTGGAAGCAGACAGATACTGGGTACCTTTTTGGTCCCAGGCTAAGTTCGCAAGGGCACACAAAAAGATAAGTCTTGAAAGCCTTGGCTGGCACCTAATATAGGAGATTGATTGTATGTTGTTTAATGTCCCTCTCTAGAATTTTTCACTCATATGGAGAAGCCACCACTTGCAGATGGAGAGCTACAAATTTTGTCCTATACTCAGCACTCAGGGCCATTGATCAGTGAGGGTTCTTTTTCATGCCAGCACCTACTGCGACATGGGACCTCGGTTTATACAGTTTCCTTCGAAATACTGGTCTTCATGTCCCACAGTAAAATTCCAACCTGTGAGGTAAGAATCAACTCCTTACTTTGTGACTCTACAGCAAACACTCTTACCACTGCTCCATGCGGTCAAGCCTAATATAGGAGAGAAAATTGATCACAACCCTGATTATGTAAGTAATGTAATGGTGTAACTGCTGGCTATGTATCCTATCTGGTGTTATATAGATCATATAGTGAAAATGCATTATTTCTTTGAAAATCCTCTTCTTTTCTCCTGGGTATTAAATAAGCTAACAAAGTACATAGTTATGTTGAATAAGGCTGCCTCTACCGAAATTGTGAATTTCATGGTCCCTGGGTCAGGCGTTCTTCAGTTAGGGCAGGACTATATCGATCATATAGTGAAAGTGCATTATTTCTTTGAAAATCTCCTTCTCTAATCTTAGGTAATAAACAAGCAAACTAAGTACATAGTTATGATAAAAAGAGTGCCTCTTCTAAAATTGTGAATTTCATGGCCCCAGGGTCAGGGGTCCATTTATTATATAGACAGTGAAAATACATAAAATCTTCTCCTCTATTCCTGGGTATTAAATTAACTAAGTATATAATTATGATGAGCAAGAGTACCTCTTCCAAAACTGTGAAATTTATGGCCCTTGGTTCAGGGGTTCTGCTGGTGTAAATGGGGGGGGGGGGGGCATTATTGATTTTATAGTGAAAATACATTAATTCTATGAAATTTTCTCCTGTAATCCTGAATATAAAATAAACTAAGTAAGTACGTGTATATAGTTAAGATGAGCAAGAGTGCCTCTTCCAACATTGTGAAATTTATGGCACTTGGGTCAGGGTTTTTTTTGGGGGGGGACTCTATTGAATAAATAGTGAAAATGAATGAATTCTTTGAAAATCTTTTCCTTTACTGCTGGGTATTTTGCAAATGATCTAAGTACATACTAAATGATGAACAAAGGTGGCTCTTCCAAAAAGATTAATTTCTCAGCCCTTGGGATAGGGATGGGGGATGTCTCATAATATTGAATAGATTAATGCTTTTAAAATTTCTCCTTTGGTTATAATTAACCATTTGTAATGATCAAATATGTCTTTTTGAAAATTTTGAAATATATGTGGCCCCCAGGGTCAGTGGATGCACAAGTAAGAAACCAAAGTAAGCATGCTAAGTGTATAGTTATACCCCCTGCAAACGAAGTTTGGGGGGTATATAGGAATCACCTTGTCCATCTGTCCATCTGTCTGTCTTCCGTCTGTCCGTCTGTCTGTGCAAACGTGTCCGGTTCATATCTTTCTTATGGATTGACATTAGAATCTACTACTCCACATTAAGATTGCTTATAACCTAAGGGTGTGTCATGACCTTGACCCAAGGTCAATTGGGGAAGTTCAAGGTCACTGGAAGAAAAAGTTCATAATTCGTGTCCGGTCCACATCTTTCTTATGGATAAACTTGGTAGGTTCTCATTTCACACAAAGATTGCCCATGACCCAAGGGTATGTCATGACCTTGACCCAAGGTCATTTGGGGAAGTTCAAGGTCACAGGAAGAAAAAGTTCATAATTTTTTGCGGTTCATATCTTTTTTATGGATAAACTTGGTAGGTTCTCATTTCACACAAAGATTGCCCATGACCCAAGGGTATGTCATGACCTTGACCCAAGGTCATTTGGGGAATTTCAAGGTCACTGGAAGAAAAATTTCATAATTCATGTGTGATACATATCTTTATTATGGAAAAACTTACTTCTGAAAAAACCCAGCGGGGGGTATTTTGTCCCGTTTGGACAGTTCTAGTTATGATAAGCAATGAAGCCTTGTTCAAAATTGAGAATTTCATGGCCTCTGGTGTAAAACACGAACCAAACTCAATTGCTAAATGTTGTTACATGATACTCAGGTGACCTTCGAGGCCCGTGGTCCTCTTGTTACAAATTAGTGATTATTTATTGACTCTTGAAAATCCTCTTTTCATGAACCACATGGACTGGGTCAGGAAAGGTGACACTCATGTGGAATCATCCCCAGGTAGTATAGATTCATATTTATTCAAATCAAGACCCCCTGGGATAGGATGGGGCCACAATGGGGAGTCAAAAATATACATAGGAATATATAGAAAAAGTCGACTTTTATAAATTTTTTCCAAGAACAACAAATACACAATTTGTCTTATTGATATGGAATCATCCTTGGGTAGTAAAGAATCATGACCATCTGGGGAAGGTTAGGGCCACAATGGATGATCAAAGTTTTACAGTCATTTGGAATATATTTTGGTAAATGGTAAAAATTTTCTCAAGAACAACAATGTCATATGACAGGTCATACTTATACATTAACATTCTCTGAGGTAATGTAGATTTTGGTATGTTCAAATCGAATATATATAGGTAAAATCTTCTCAAGAACAGCAATGCCTTTAGTTATATTGATAGTGGAAGCATCCTTAGGTAGTTTAGATTCAAATTTGTTCAAATCTTGACCTCAGTGGGTATAGGGAGGGTCCACAATTGGGATTTAATTTTTTTTACAAAGGAATATCTGGGGAAAAAAATCTTTAAAACTCTTATGTTCAAGAACAGCAAAGCCATTGTTATTGATATTTTTATCAATAACAAGTTTTACATTAGGGATATATAGGGAAACCTTTTAAAATCTTCTTTTCAAGTACTTCAAAGCTATGATTAGTGATATTTATATGGAATCATCCTCAGGTAGTGTAGATTCTAGTTTGTTCAAATGATGAACGCCTGGAGGGGGGGAGTAAATTCAAGCCCGATGTGCTCAGGTGAGCGTTGTGGCCCCTGGGCCTCTTGTTAGATGTGCATGGTGCAACTTCCTGGATGGTGTGTAGTGTGTCTGTAAAAATGTGAAAACTAGGCCCATGGATTTTGGGGTAGGTTAATGTTTACTGTTGATTTTCATTCTTCTTGATTTTCTTTTCTTTCCTTTCTAAAAAAAAACAGAAGGGATTTTAAGGAAACTGCACTCAAATTTACATATATGTTTTATTTTTTCCGATTAACCGGTTACAAATTGCCATCCCTATACTATTCTGTATCTTAAATATAAAGATCTCCTGAGTTACTCAGATGAACTATTGCTATCCATTGTTATGTGTTGATGATCGTGCATTTCGTATCATAAATTTACATTTGACTACGTTCAGCTTCTTTTTTGGAACAACTGAACCCATGTTTCAACCATTTTTGGCAAAGAACATTTATGAGTAAAGGGGAACAAAAATTGGACAATGCAGCCCAGGGACCTTAGGGGTGGGGCTAAAATCATATCAACATTATCGCTATATATCTTTTAAAAATATTCTGTATATTCCTGGACATCAAGTAGTCAAACTGTTGGCATGATTTTAATAAGTTCTCTTCCAAAATTGTGAAACTCTTGGCACCTGGGTCAGGGGTTCTTAGTTAGGGTGGGGCTCTAATGATCTTATAGGAAAAATGCATCATACAATTCTTTAAGTTTCTCTTCCCCTTTATATAAGAGTAGGAGCATGGTTAGAATGATCAAGGGTGTATCTTCCAAATTTTT
>NW_026923971.1:0-22584 GCF_032062105.1 Saccostrea cuccullata
GTTTGTCAAAACGTCTGGAAAAGAATAAAATCCAAGTAATGTTTGTATGTTGTTTAACGTCCTGGTCCCGCGCTCGAGAATTTTTCATTCATGGAGGCACCACCACCTGCCGGTGTAGAGCTGCAATTTTGTCCTATACTGGGCTCTTAGGTAATTAAAACACAATGATTCATAAAAATTGATACAAACTTAAATGTAATAAGCAAGTTATGGAAAATTTTGAACCTTTTAAGTGGAATTAGTAATTTAACCCTTTCGCGACGAAACAGAATAAACTGATAACTGAATTCGCCAATATAATGAATAAGTTCTTTATAAATAAAAAAGAAATATTCTGTTCACATTTAAAAAAATTGCACGTCTTGGTTTACCTGTTGTAGGCGCAGAATAAAATTCTGTCATGGTTTCTCGCCACTTCGTAACACTCTTTTGAATCTAAAACTGTTAAAGTTAACGGCTTCTCGCACATCACATGCTTTCCTGTAATATTTAACAAAGTGTGTTTTTGAAATAATGATGCCCCCATATGGCGGTGAAGGTTAAACTTCTTAAATGCACGTAACCCAAGTTCAAAAGATCAAAAATGGTGTTACCCTTGTGTCACTGCCATTGAAAATATCTGGAAAATATACGGAAGACCAAGCACCAACCATTCAAAAGTTATGGTCAAGGTTTATACTTTTTAAAAGTGTCGTCAAGGTCATGCAGATGGTCAAAATCAATTATAAACAAGGGAAGTCCTTGTCATTTTTTTTTTCTAAAAATTATTGGCAAGGTAAATCTTTTTTGAAAGTGCGTCAATTCTATGGTCAAGGTCAAATCTATTTACACCCTTGGAAAGGTTTTGTTATGATAAATATCGGTATAAGTTATGGTCAAGGTTTAAAGGCCGGTATACACGGTAAGATTTGTATTGTAAGATTTGTATTATAATACAAAATCTTATTGTGTATACACCCTTAATACAGTGTATCATAAGATTTTTCGAAACTTATAAAACTGTATTAAGAATAGAGCAATGCTTTATTTCCTAATACAAGTCTTAACTCACCTTTCACTTTCAACCAATCAAATGTACTCACATTGGGGGTCATCCTATTTATATCATTACTAAATAAAGCACATGGTAAATAATAATGGCCGACTTTGCGAGTAAAGATATCGAAAAACTCGTGGTTTTATGGGAAGGGGAAGAGGACTTGTGGAATATATCAGGCTGTAGCTACCACAAAAAAGATGCTAGAAGCAGAGCTTATTATTATCATTTTTATTATTTTGACAGAGAGAGAAATATGGCAGGAGAAAACACGTGGGAATAATAGTTTATTTACAATCTTATAAGATATGTATTAGCGTGTGTACAAAAAAGTATTATAATACAAAAGTATTACAATACTTGTATTATACTACAAATCTCATCGTGTCTACCGGCCTTAAGTTAGGTATTTATTTTCACAAGTGGGCCAAAGTTCAAGGTCAAGAGGTCAATTTAGTTGGTAAAGGAGTTACATTAAGAATTACAGTATGAAATTCTATGCTTCAACTAATCAAAAGTTATGGTCATCTTTAAAGTTTCCGTGGCATATGTAGCTCTGTATGAATGTACATCTTACCTGCAGATAAGGCCTTTTTTATGATATCGGAGTGAAATGGCGTTGGGGTACAAATTATAACGACATCAACCCTGTTAATGTGAACAAATTATAGTAAAAGTAAACAAGAAACATCGGAATGCTATTTTTCTGTCTAAAGAATGAAATGTTTGTCTGAATATATTAAATCTAATATATATATAGTTCATCGGCTTGTTCTTGATGGAAACTTGCAAAAGGCCCATGGGCCTTGAAGGTCACCCGTGTGTCTAAATCACTTACAATTACAAGAGCCATTGGATTTATGAGGAAGATACACTATAAAATGTATCTTCTTTGATCATTGACATATTCTTTCAGCATTTCTTTTATCATTTTTTGTTAAGTGTCTTAATTATTAAGAAACCCAGGCTATATAATGTTACCACAACGAATTTCATACTATATCTTTCGAGACCTGAATGAATCAAACTTGTATACGATTAAAAAATACAATTTTTTTTAATCCTGTGGTAAGACATTTTTAAATCGTTGATCTGATTTAACCCAGAATTAACAATGATACCATTTAAATAAGAAGTAATAAATTATGAGGCTAGTGTGCCTTTAACACCTGTTCAACCTCAAAAACGTTGACCTGTCCAAAAGTGCAAAAATGGCCCGATACAAATGCATTACCTGGGGTCTTCGAACACCTTTTGACTGGCCTTGATGTCGATCACCTGAGCCTCCCCCTGTAACCCATGTTTCTCCTATCAGTTCAGTCATCACTCCATGCTGTGCTGGTACGTCCACTAACCATCTGATGGTCAGTCTCCCACTGTCCACCATGTTCTTTAGGTGGACCTGTCCGATCCTCCCCACTCCAAATAGAGCAGCACCGAGTCTCCGGCTTCCCTCCATCTGGAATTTATAGTTTAGTGTAGAGAATAACGGAAAGTGTCGGGTAAAGTAACAAGTATCCCCTTAGTTATAATGAGAACTATCTCGTACGAATCAAGTTAAATCGTAAATGGAAAGAAAAATCTCGCTATTACGAGAAAAGAAATAAAGGGAATAGACTTTGCCTTTGCTAGAATCATCTCGTAATTTCGAGAAAGATAATGTAATGATGAGTGAAGACCCCATAAATACAAAATAAAACAATTCTTGAACGCTTATGACAAGAGAGCTTAAATATAAAATAAGATCTCGTTATATTGTCAAGAAAATTAAAGAAACAAACAGAATTTACACAAAGAAATCACTCAAATTTTGTTTATCATTACAAGTTTATACTATAATGTGCATTAATTAAAGACCTACCTTGGTCATGCATTGTAACTTTTAAATAGTTGGCAAGGGGTTTCGCCTTTCACAGACCTGTATATTTTTTGTGAGAAGAATTTCCTTTAGATACTTTAATAGACAATTTTGACGTTGGAGATTGACCTACTTAAAAAACTTAAACTTCTACATAACCTTTGAACAGTTGGTGCTAGGGCTTCTATATTTTGCATGTGTATTTCTTATGACAAGGTCTTCTCCTGTGTACCATTAATTTTGACCTTTTGACCTTGGAGTTTGACTCAATTTTAGAAAACAGTAACCTTGATCATAACTTTTGAATGGTTGGTGCTTGGACTGTCATATTATTTACCCTGGGTGTATTCAATGACACAAGTCCTTACTTTGGGTAACATTTTTGTTCTTCTGGCCCTGGAATTTTACTGGCGCATTTAAGAAACTTTAAACTTCGCAATGAGCTACCTGCATATGGGTCATCAGTGTTTTAAAAACACATCTTGTATTCTTTTCAATTTTAATAGTTTTACTTAAAGGTTGTACCCACTACAAAATGATGAGCTGCAATAACAGTGTTATGAGTTGATTAGTAGATACTATGTAATGCATTGTTGTTGTTTTTTTATACAAAACAATAAAACATTTTTTCAGAGTTTACAACAATTATATACCTTGTAATCAGGACTGATCATCCAAGAACATATCCGTCCAGCTTACAAATATATACACATATTAAAGAGACATGCATTGTAATGTGAATATCCGGTACAAGATTATGTAAGCGGAATAAACACGTTTAAACACGCATTCTCAGTTTATAGTTCCAAATCGACTTTGGGAAAAGTCAAAACATTTTGTGAACTGAAACTAAAATTTTTATATGTCATTTGAAAACATGAAAGTGTATAGTTATTAAAAATTACAATTTGATTTACATACTTCATGCTGTGTTTTGTCTCGACCTCCTTCGAAAATGAATGTGGTTGGAGGGCTAATTTTACACCAAGATATTTACGTGATGTTGAAAAGCCATATTTGGAAACGAAACAATTTTTTTGAAAAATACAAAATTAAGATAATACACATCGAATTTTGTTAACTATAAACATTTATGAAACTGGTTCAAGCACATTTGTAAAAGGGCATGGAGATTTTTGATTCAATTATTAGTAAAAACAAAACAGGCATAATTTTTGATTTAAATGAAATTATTTTCTTTTTATTACAAAAGGTTTTTACTCTTCAAATATCTGACGATAAGCTAAATAATGACAATATTACCTAAAATGCTTCATTATTTGATTCTTTATTAATCTATTTTGAGAAAACGCACATTATTTAAATATCAGAAGGTAAAATATTTCGCCATTACCTGATTACGAAGTGTTTGCTAAATATCACGTAAATATCGCGCCTGTTTACTCCGCAACAAAATGTAGTGCGTTGCATACGTAAAGTGAAAATAGAAATAAATCGTAATACTGTGAAGCCTTTTCAGTGTAAAAAAAACAACAGAAAATTTATTTTTGTAAAGGAATAACCATCTGATAGGTATTAGAAAACAAAGAGGGGGAGGGGGGTTGCTGAGCAACATTACCTGCAATATTATAAGATATGTGATATATTATAAGATTTAACATTTGTGGATTATGTTGGGTGACCTGTGGTCTCCCCTATGATTTTATTATTCCATGTAAGGTTATAGTATCTATAAAACACAGTGCCTAACCTCTGATCTCCTTACTAATAGTAAGCGACTCAGAGTAAACGACGTCCAGTCTCTGCATTCGCAGATCTCTAACAAGCAGGGGAGACGAAGATTTTGCCCCTTCCACCCCATTCCTTTTCATTTCGCTGAACTTTTCACCAATCCTGTAACATAATGGAATAATTATTTGTTAATAAATTATTTAATACCTCCTTTGTCTTCCTTATGAGGTCATGCTTCAATAGGCAACCTCATCAGTAGGGGGAACAGAGCACACCTTATATTGCACTTTACATTAGAAGGGGGAGCAAAAGTTATCTTATATTCTAATTCAGTAGGGGGAGCAGTGGTCATCTTATTTGTACATCAGTAGGGGGGACCAGAGGTCACCTTATATTGTACATCAGTAGGGGGACCAGAGGTAACCTTATATTGTACATAAGTAGGGGGACCAGAGGACACTTTATATTGTACAACAGTAGGGGGACCAAGTGTCACCTTATATTGTACATCAGTAGGGGGAACAGAGGACACCTTATATTGTACATCAGTAGGGGACATCAGTAGGGGGACCTGAGGTCACCTTAAATTGAACATCGATAAGGAGACCAGGGGTCACCTTATATTGTACATCAGTAGGGGGACCAGAGGTCACCTTATATTGTACATCAGTTGGGAGACCAGAGGACCCCTTATATACTACATCGGTAGGGGGACCAGGGGTCACCTTATATTGTACATCAGTAGGGGGACCAGAGGTCACCTTATATTGTACATCAGTAGGGGGACCTGAGGACACCTTATATTGTACATCAGTAGGGGGACCAGGGGTCACCTTATATTATATTGTACATCAGTAGGGGGACTAGATGACACCATATTTTTTAAATCAGTAAGAGGACCAGGGGTAACGTTATTTTGTACATCAATAGGGTGACCAGAGGTAACCTTATATTGTGCATCAGTTGGGGGACCAGAGGACACCTTATATTGTATATCAGTAGGGGGACCAGAGGACACCTTATATTGTACATCAGTAGGGGGACCAGAGGTAACCTTATATCGTACAGCAGTAGGGGACATCAGTGGGGACCAGAGGACACCTTATATTGTACATTAGTAGGGGGACCAGCAGGTAACCTTATATTTGTACATTGGTCTGGGGAGCAGAGGACACCTTATATTATACATCAGGAAGGGGACCAGGGGTCACTCAGCAAACTGTACATCAGTTGGGGGACCGGAGTTCACCTTGTATTGTACGTCAGTAAGGGAATGAGAGGTCATCTTATACTGTACATCAACAGTGGGACTAGAGGACACCTTATATCGTCACATTGGTAGGGAGACCAAGGGTCACCTTATATTGTACATCAGTAGGGGGACCAGAGGACACCTTATATTGTACATTAGTAGGGGGACCAGAGGACACCTTATTTTTGTACATTAGTAGGGTGACCAGAGGTCACCTTATATTTTATATCAGTAGGGGGACAGAGCCATCAGGTTAGTTTTAACGTTCGTCACTAAATGTTTTTGGAATAAGATTGGTCCTCTCTTTTACGATGTAATATTAACTATATTTGAAAAAGACGAATTACCATATTCTCAGCGATTGGCACTCTTTCACTCTTTTATTTAAAAAGGGCGACAAGATAATCTTAAAAACTATAGACCATTGAGTTTAACAAATACCGATTACAAGATTATAGCTTTTGTTCTAGCCAAAAAATTACAAAGCGTCATAGATAAATTAATTAGTAATGAACAATCAGCATATATCAAAGGTCGTTACATAGGTATTAATGCAAGATTGATTTTAGACATTTATGAATATTGCATGGATAATGAAAAAGACGGAATATTACTATTTTTAGATTTTGAAAAAGCTTTTGATTCAGTCGAGTGGAATTTTCTTTTTCAAGTTCTAAAAAAATTTAACTTCGGTGATAATTTTCTTCAATGGATCCAAATTCTATATAATAAACCAATATTCAGAATTAAAAATAATGGTTGGATTTCTAAAACATGTAGCATGAATAGAGGTATCAGACAAGGATGTCCTATTTCAGCTCTATTGTATCTATTTGTGGCAGAAATACTGGCCTTAAAAATTAAAAATAACAATGAAATACAGGGTATTAATGTTTTAAACATGAAAAGGGATATTAAAAATATTCAGCATGCAGACGATATCACACTGGCTTTAAAAGATATATCTTCTTTGAATGTTGCAGTTAAGACTGTTAATGATTTTTGTAAACACGCTGGTTCAAAGGTCAATATAAGCAAAACACAATGTATATTATTGGGCAGTCTAAAAGATAAATACACTAACATAGACGGCATACATGTAACAAATGATGCTGTTCGATGTTTAGGTATACACATTGGCCATAATAAAATTCAATGTTATGAATTGAACTGGCTAAAGACTTTTCAAAACATGGAAAAACTCTTTGAATCGTGGAAAAAAAGAAAATTGACTATTTTTGGGAAATCATGTGTCGTTAACTCTTTAGCTACGTCAAAACTTATATACATGGGTTCAATATTACCAATGCCCGATCCCGAACATATTCGACAAATTAAGAGAAGCATATTTAACTTCATATGGAATAAGCGCGATAGAATTAAAAGAGATACTGTGATCGGAAAACAAGAAGATGGAGGCATAGGTGTGATAGATATTGAATTGAAATTCAAGGCCTTAAAGGCGGCATGGGCTAGATACTTGATAGATAAAAAGTGTATAATAGGCGAAATAATAAGAGGATATTTGAATAGTCTTAATATTGATATCAACTATCTATTATCATTATCGGAGACAAAATCCCCAGACTTTAAAATCATTTCAAACATGTCGGTTTTTTATAAAGAAGTATTTTGCAGTTTTAATGATTGTAAAAGATACATCGATGAAACTAAATTGTCTAATGTAAGTTTTGCTCAGCAACCAATATGGAATAATAATATGTTTAAATATGAAAACAAAACAATATGTTTTAAAAATTGGATCAAAAGTGGGATAACACATGTTAAAGACCTTTTTAATAAAAATGGAAAATTTAAAACTCTACAAGAATTGTCCGATGATTTAAAACAAAAATCAAATTGGATGTGTGAATACAAAATATTAAAAACAGCGATGTATAAAAAATCTTTAAGATTCAATATGACTTGCTGTGCATACATACAGAATATAGGGGAGCGTTATTTTGATTTTGTAAATGGTGTATATTGTATTGAAGATAAAAAATGTAATTTTTTTTACGATAATTTACTCTGTAAGAAATTTAAAGCCCCAAGCCATCAATTAATGTATAAAAAATTATTTTCTGTTGCTCAAGAGAGTTGGAAGGATATATATAGAAATAAGGTTAAAGACATCTATGACAAAAGAATATGTGAATTTAACTATAAATTGTTGAATAATATATTGTGTTGTAACAGTTTTCTTTTTAAATGCAAATATAGAACTTCTGCTTTATGTAATATGTGTGATGAAATTGAAGATATTAAACATTTACTTTTTGATTGTGATCATGTTCATATACTATGGAAAAATCTGAGTTCTGTGTTAAATTTTGATGTACAGTGGAAACATGTCGTCCTAGGTTTTTATTTTGAACGGAATTCCAAAATACAATTTTTAAATACTTTTGTTTCTTTTTTAGCATACAAGATATATAAATTTAAAATGTTTTGTAGAGTTCAGAACAAAACTGAAACAGAAGATTTGTTATATTCCTATGTAAAAACAAATATTATAAACAGTATGAACATTTTACTGAATTCAACAAAAACTCACATGTATAAAAATAAGATGGTGACATTTGTAGAAATGCTTTAACTAAATATATGTTACTCTGTTATTTTTGTTATACTAACTATCCTGGCCCGGGTTAGTTAGGAATTGTAAACGGGTTTGCATAATGATTAATAAAATTATTAAAATTAAAAAAAAAAAAAAAAAAAATAAAATAAAAATAAAAAAAAACGTTCGTCACTAGGTGGTCCAGAGGTTAACTAATATTGTACATCAATAGGTTGATCAAAGGTCACCTTGTATTTTATTTCATTATGGAGACTAAAGGTTACCTTTATATTGTACAACAGAAAGGTTTCCAGAGGTCACCTGATACTGTACAAGACCAGACGTCAGATTATATTGTACATCAAAAATGGAAACAGAGGTTACCTTATACATCAATAGGGGATTAGAGGTCACCCTATGTTGTAGATCATTATGGGGACATTAAGTCACTTTATATTTTGTATTGTATATAGATAGGGAGATGAGTGGTCTCCTTTGTTGTACATTTTTAAGGAAACCAGACTTAAATGAAATTTATATGAATGCAGAAATACTCAGTAAGCCATCAACGATTCTAGACCCATGTTAACCAAGAGACATATAAAAAGAAAATAAGGGCTGACCAGAGGTTACAGATAAAATGCATATTAACGGGATACTCGAGGTTCTCTTATAAGAACACGACAAGAGGCCTATGGGTCTTATAGGTCATCTGAGCATCATATAAAACTTTAAACAATTAAATTATGCTTCGCGCTTTGAACCAGAGGCCAAGACATTCGCAATTTTGAAAAAAAAGCACCATTGCTCATAATAACTATACTTGGCATGCTTAGTTTGTCTACTTAATGCCTATATAGAGCGAAGGGGAACAAAAACTGCATTTCAAATAATCAGTAATAATTAGCAATAAATAGTAGTGCCAATTGACCGCAAAAACCCTCATCCTGTGGTCATACATTTCACAATGTTGGAGAAGGCACCCTTGTTCATAAAAAAAAATTGGTTCATATCAAAGAACAAAATTTAAACCATTTATTCAATTACAGTATTTAATTAAAGCCCCCACCCCGCAATGGTACCCATGAGCAAGGGACCTTGAAATTTATAATTTTGGAAGAGGCTCCCTTGCTTATCATAACTATATGTGGTTAGTTTAACTGTTATCCAGGAGCACAGAGGAAGATTTTTTAAAGAATTAATGAATTTTAACTTAACAATTTATATAGCCTAACCGTAACACCAGAATCCCTGACCTTTGGGTCATGAATTTCAAAACTTTGGAGAGAATATCCATTCCTCATCATATCTATGCATGTAATTAGTTGTTTGATATCCAGGGGCAGAGGGAAAGATTTTCAAAGAATAAATACATTTCAAGATATAAATTTTTATAGCCCTGCCCTAACCCCAGGGCCCCTGACCCTAGGACAATAAACTTCACAATTTTGGTAGAGGAGTCAATGCTTATGATAATTATGTCAACAGTTAGACGGCTTGATGTCAATCAGTAAGGAAGATTTTTAAAGATTTCATCAATTGTAGTAGTTTCTCCCCAACTTTGTTGCCTTAGGGGGTGGAGGGCAGGGACCATGATTTAAAAAATCTCTTCACCCATGGATGCTTTATACCAAAATCGGTGTAAATGGTTGAGGGATTGCAAAGAAAGGCTTAAAATGTTTGAATGTAAATGCACAAGAAGCCAAAAAAAAAAAAAAAAAACCAGATAGCAATGAGCTGATTCAGGTGACCAAATAAGGAGTTCTTTGGTCTCAATATTTATGTAAAATATTAAGTGTCTTCCGGTTTCTCCATTCAAAATAGGGGTTATATTACCAGTAGGGTTCAAAATAGTGTGATCATTATTTTTAATGATGTACAATATAAGGTAACCTCTTGTCCCCCTACTGATGTACAAATTACGAGGGCTGTTAAATAAATAATGTCCTGAACTCTATGACATACAATACAGATATATGGCATTAAGCTTGACGTTTTCTCATTATTGAATCTTAATTGAATATATAACAGTTTATGTGACTACTTTTCATCACAAAGATTCTTTGTGAGAAGCTGGAAAACAAGGGTATTCAAGACTGCATTAAAAATGAATTGTGCAGAATCAGTAAATTAGAGTGAAATTAAACCGTTCATTGCTGTAAAACTTGTTAAGAATCCAAAGAAATCCTCACTGAAATACTAGTATGTTAAATTTACAGCAATCAATGTCTGTTTTATAGACAACTGAGCAGGTGGATTTCAATGATAAAAAAATATACATGTATAATGGGCATCAAAAATGGATACCGTCCTTGAAAACATTACAACAGCAAAAAGACTGATTTATATGCAATTTTCTTAAATATTAGTGGTCTTGTTGTTCAAATTCGTATTCGGAGAGGCAGTTTAATTTCTGGAGGAATCTAGAAAGGATTTTTTTTTGCAAAGGTTAATGAGAATCAGGAATCCACTACATTAGATTTTTTCATGGCAGCGTCCTAACCCGCACGCCCTGAAGAGTAAAGGAGATTTGAGGATAAACAGAAAGTTAATGTTCTTTCGCATTAACAATATTCGCCAGATCTTTCGCCTTTTGAGTTGTTTCATTTTCCAAAATTAAACAAAAATAGCCTTTCAAAAGGAAGAAACAAGACCAGAAAATCATAGGATTAGCCATTATCCAGTATACAAAGAGTCATACCCAAAATTAATGAGTTCTAAAGACAATATGAAATTGGATAAAAATGTTTACAAACATGTGTTTTAATTAAAAGATAATATTAGGTTAAATCATTATGAATAAATTATTGAAAAGCGTCTTTTGTTTCTTTCCGAGCACGAGGACGTTATTTATTCAGCAGCTCTAATATAAGGTCACCTCTGGTCCCCCTCCTGATGTTTAATAAAAGATAACCTCTAGTCCCCCTAATGATGTACAATATAAGGTGACCTCTGGTCTCCCTAATGATGTACAATATAAGGTGACCTCTGGTCCCCCTACTGATGTACAATATAAGGTGACCTCTGGTCTCCTTATCGATGTTCAATATAAGGTGACTTCTGGTTTCCCTACTGATGAACAATATAAGTTGACCTCTGGTCCCCCTAATCATGTACAATATAAGGTGACCTCTAGTCCCCCTAATGATGTACAGTATAAGGTGACTTCTGGCCTTCTTATTGAGTACAATATAAGGTGACCTCTGGTCCCCCTACTGATGTACAATATAAGGTGTCCTCTGACCCCCTACTGATGTACAATATAAGGGGACCTCTGGTCTCCTTATTGATGTTCAATATAAGGTGACCTCTGGTCTCCCTACTGATGTACAATATAAGGTGACCACTGGCCCTTCTACTGATGTACAATATAAGGTGACCTCTGGTCTCCCTACTGATGTACAATATAAAGTGACCACTGGTCCCCCTACTGATGTACATTATAAGGTGACCCCTGGTCCCCCTACTGATGTACAATATAAGGTGTCCTCTGGTCAACCTACTGATGTACAATATAAGGTGACCTCTAGTCCCCCTTTTTGATGTACAATATAAGGTGACCTCTAGTCCCCCTACTGATTTTCAATATAAGGTAACCTCTGATCCACTTACTGATTTACATTATAAGGTTACATCTGGTCACCCTACGTATGTACAATATTAAGTGACCTCTGGTCTCCTTATCGATGTACAATATAAGGTGACCTCTAGTCCCCCTTATTGATGTACAATATAAGGTGACCTCTGGTCTCCCTACTGATAAACAATTTAATATAACCTCTGGTCCCCTACTGATTTACAATATAAGGTGACCTCTAGTCCCCCTTATTGATGTTCAATATAAGGTGACCTTTAGTCCACCTACTGATTTTCAATATAAGGTAAGCTCTGACTCACTTACTGATGTACATTATAAGGCTACCTGCGGTCACCCTACTTATGTACAATATAAAGTGACCTCTGGTCTCCTTATTGATGTACAGTATCAGGTGACCTCTTGTCCCCCTATTAATGTACAATATAAGGTTACCTCTAGTCCCCAATATTGATGTTCAATATAAGGTGACCTCTTGTCCCCCTACTGATGTACAATATAAGGTGACCTCAGGTCTCCTTATTGGTGTTCAATATAAGGTGTCCTCTGGTCCCCCTACTGATTTACAATATAAGAGACCTTTAGTCCCCCTAATGATGTACAATATAAGGTGACCTCTGGTCTCCTTTATGTTGTCCGATATAAGGTTACCTCTGGTTCCCCTATTGATGAACAATATAAGGTGATCTCTGGTCTCCTTATTGATGTACAATCTAAGATGTCCTCTGGTCCCCCTACTGATGCTCAATATAAGGTGACCTCTGGTCCCCCTAATGATGTACAATATAAGGTGACCTCTAGTCCCCCTACTGATGTACAGTATAAGTTGACCTCTAGTCCCCCTTATTGATGTTCAATATAAGGTGACCCCTGGTCCCCCTACTGATGTACAATATAAGGTGACCTCTAGTCCCCCTTTTTGATGTACAATATAAGGTGACCTCTAGTCCCTCTACTGATTTTCAATATAAGGTAACCTTTGATCCACTTACTGATTTACATTATAAGGTTACATCTGGTCACCCTACGTATGTACAATATTAAGTGACCTCTGGTCTCCTTATTGATGTACAATATAAGGTGACCTCCTGGTCCCCCTATGATTATATACAATATAAGGTGACCTCTAGTCCCCAATATTGATGTACAATATAAGGTGACCTCTTGTCCCCCTACTGATGTACAATATAAGGTGACCTCAGGTTTTCTTATTGATGTACAATATAAGGTGACTTCTCTGGTCTCCCTTCTGATGTACAATAAAAGGTTACCTCTGATCCCCCTACTGATGTACAATATAAGGTGACCTCTGGTCCTTCTACCACAATATAAGGTGACCTCTTGTTCCCCTACTGATGTACATAATAAGGTGACCTCTGGTTTCCCTATTGATGTACATAATAAAGTGACCACTGGTCCCCCTACTGATGTACAATGTTAGGTGTCCTCTGGTCCCCCTACTAATGTACAATATAAGGTGATCGTTTGTTCGTTTGATCTTTGTTCCATTTACTGATGTACAAACATTGTTAGGTGACCACTTGTCCCCGTAATGATGTACAATCTAAGGTGACCTCTGGACCCCCAAAGGATGTACAATATAAGGTTACCTTTGGGCCCCTATTAATTTAAAATGTAAGGTGACCTGGGATACCTCTAATGATGTACAATATAAGGTGACCTCTGGTCTCCCCACTGATGTATAATATCAGGTTAGTTTTGGTCCCCCTAATTACTTTAACATTTCTGCTTATATATATATTAGAAAGTATATCTGTATAAAGTTATAAATAAGATTATTTTGGAGTAAGACAAAGAAAACTGTCTATTATATAAAATTCAATCAATTAAGGTGACCTGAGGTCTCCGTATTGATATCGATGAACTTTTGAAGAGTTCCTAAAATGTGTTATTACTACGCAAAATGACGAACTATTTACCGGGGACCCGAGGTCCTAGTTGAGCGTACGTTTTATCCTTCTTCGATAGACGTGAACTGAGCAGGGGACCTAAGGTCCTAGTTCAGCGTACGTTTTATCCTTCTGCAAATATCGCCCAAAGATATCATACAAAAATAAAAATTTTTTCGGGGGAAAATGAATATATTATTTCAAATTATTAAATTTTATGAATTTTCTTATCTGTGTTCTTGACAAAGGGTTGAATTGAAAATTCAAGTTATGAGTTATCTATGGAGGAATCATTTAATCTATTAACCCCCCCCCCTTCCACCATTTAATCTGTTGATTATTTCAAATGCTAAATTGCTTTGTGAAAACTTTATCGTCAAATCTCAAAAAATAAAACAAAGTTACCACCACCATCCTTAAAAAGGTTTGTTAATAATTACAGTTGCAAATTATATGTGCTCTATGGAGCAATATACGTACATTCTACATTAATATAACGTAAATTCAATTTTCAGTACCATTAAAGAATAGACGCATACGTTCTAAGTTCTACATGTATGCCTAAGCAACAATTTAAATGGGAAAAATTAGGTGCATAATTTAATACATGTATCTCTTGCAAAGCAACAAAAATGGAAATGAATTCAATTTCGAACAGTTTCTTGACACCCAACACCCACAGCCGTCTTTTATCTTTAACCCGATGTGGAAGACCCCCCCCCCCCCTTCATGCAGCGCAGCGCCAATTCTGTGGAATTATATTTCCTACGAAAAATGAATTTTCTTCTTCAAAATGTTTAGCTTGGTATACAATTTATGTGTATATCACGATTTCTTTAAGTTGATGATACACTATCACTTCAAACTAGCAGCAAAATACAAACTTTAAGAAAGTTCTGTTTCCGAATGATAACACGCATTACACTTAAAACTATGCAATATTAACCAATTGCTCAAAATAGAAACATTCGATTATAAAACCACAATTCTATTTTTGAATAATATTATGTCAATTCAGTTTTCAAATCACACGGATGCACAAGATATTGTGTAAAAAAAATGTTCACCTTTGCATGTGCACTTCCATTTGCAGAGCATTTCTGCAGTCTTGTTACAGAAAATAATGTCATTTTAAGAAAAAGTGAATTTCTTCATGTTTTTAGTTTTTTTAAAAATCATTAAGATTCACTCGCAAATCTGTTCAAACAGCTTTAGAATTTAATTTTAATTTACTTTAAAACATGGTAACGTAAATATTGGTAACGTAAATATCGGTAACGTAAATATCTTTCTGAGATTTATCGTAACTTTAAATGCGGTTGTTTAATTATTCCACTGTTAATTAAAGGCATATTCTAGCGCTTGAATGTAAGGCATTTTGACCCATAGGAAACAGTGTAGTTCTCATACATAATTTGTGAATAATTACTAACACGTAAATATCGATGAATTTTTTAACCATTTGACTCATAAGACAAGGGGGGCTATTTTTTATAAATACAGATAAATAGTGTCCTTTTTTACCATTCCATGCAATAGAAGAGGTGTTCATGATGTTAAAAAGTTACAACTTAATCCCACTGAGTCAGTTTAGCAATCCTTCAAGTCCTTTTGAATTTCCAAATAGAAAAGTAATAATTTTGCGGTGACATCAAAATTTGATAAATATATTAACATTTTTAAAAATTTGTGACACGCATATGTGTGAAGGGTGTGATATTCAGAAAATATAACTCAAATGTAGGACAATCTTACTAAGACATGGATATTTAAACGATTTAAAACTTCTTTTTGGTTTAAAATGAAATTATTCTATGATCGGCGACAGTAACGTAAATATCGATTTCTGCATGCTGTAAAATGCGATTTTCGCCTAAAACAATCATTCAAGTTACAACAAACAATTATTGTATTTTAATCAACAACCAATAATGGTTCATATGACTGGCAGAAAATAAAGTTTACTAGAAATATTATATTACTTAAAACACGGTACATTATTTAAAGCGAATTGAGACTATAATTTGAGAATCAGTGGTAAACATATCCTTCAGCAGTATTACAGCTCATTACTTTCTATAATATTAATGCAGCTCACGGTCATTTACACTGTAAATCTGTGCATTGTAGAATAAATTTTAAGGTACACTGTATATTTCTTAATGTCAATGGTACCAAATAGAATTCTTGGATAAAATTATTCTTACAATGTATACACACAGTACTATACATATATCCAAAAAAAAAAATACGTGGATTTTTCAATGACTCCTGTGACACAGGACTTCATTGAAAAATCCACGTACTTTCTTTTTAGGATATCTGAATAGTACATTTTTTTTTGAAGAATGGAAAGGTACAATTCATTACATGTGCCATATTAAAGTAAACGAATTATAATTAAATTCTCTGAGTTCTAAACTTTAATGTAGCAAATGTACGTTTCCAAAATCATTAAAAAAATTTATATTGCCAGATGAATAGAGCAATAATTTGTTGTCTCAAGTTTTCGAAGAAAAGTAGGTCGAAACAAGATGTTTTTGTGAAACAAACATTGATGTCCCCATATGTCAGCTTTTGGCGAGGGTTTAAGTTTCTCAAATGCATGTCGAACTCCAAGATCAAGAGATCAAAAATGTTGTTACCCAAAGAAAGTACTTAGCTTAATGAATATGCCTATGAAATATGAAAGTCCATGCACTGAAATTTATAGCCAAGATTAACACTTTTTAATGTGGGTCAAACTCCAAAGTTAAGGTCAAAGGGTCTAATAAAAGGACCAAACAGAAGGCCTTAATTGAATTAATACCCTATCACCAACTATTTAAAAGTTATGGACAAGGTTTTCAAAAGAAGTCAAACTCATGATCAACGGTCAAGATTAAAAAGTCAAAAATATTTATATCCATGGAAAAGTCTTGCCACAATGAATACACGTGTGATGAATGAAAACTCTTAACACCAACGTATTCGATTGATTGTTTATTGTTTAACGCCGCTCTCAAGAATTTTTCACTCTTATGGAGACGCCACCACTTGCAGGTGGATGGCTTCAAATTCAGACCTATACTAGGCCATTGAGCAGTACTCTTTCTCGTGCCTGCACCTAACTTCTGCGACATGGAACCTCGGTTTATACAGTTTCGTTCGAATCCGCGGCCCAAGGATCAACTCCTTATCCCGCGACTCCAAAGCAGATGCTATAACCACTGCGCCACGCAGGCGATTCCAACTGTTCTACTCGAAAGTTCTATTGGCCAAGAGTTTGGTAAACTTTTACAGAAGCTGGTCAATCTCCAAGGTCAAGAGGTTAAATATGTTCATACCCATAGAAATGCATGTCACAAGGAACACACAAGTGAAATATGAAAGCCATAGTTCCAACCAATCAAAAGTTACAGACAAAATTAGTTTTTGCAGACGAAAAGCTAGAAACAAAGAGAGACAGGCATACAGATGGACGGGGGAAAACTATATACCCTCAATCTTCGATTACGGGGGCACAAAAAATTATGTTTACTAGTAATTCTGCAGTCAACCAGATAATCCGATGGTTTAAATGTCGTGATATTAGGTATGTTTTTTTTTATCGGTGATTTCAACTCAAAATGCAGTGTGCATTTATACTGAAAGGAAGAAGAAACGCAGGGTAGCATAATATTCGAATTTTTTTTTTTTGACCGTATGACCGAAAATTACAAAAATTGGTCAGTTGAGAAATTAAGTTACTATGCACCAAAATCTGAGTTCAGAATTACTCAACCGTAAAATGTATGACGTCACGTTGGGAAAACGCTAAAAAGCCCAAAATATGGTGCATTTTGATGACGACGAGTTTGTCAACAAATCTTGTTGTACCATTTGATGCACCCGAGTTGTACACATTGTTTTACAATATTTAGAAACGATATGAATTTCTTGCAATCTTTGTACAGTTTACGGAAGTTTCATGGGGTCTGGTTTTCGAAATGCCTAATTACTGAAAAAGGCAACAACGGGCAATAACTAAGCCGTTTCTTATAAATCCCCCCCATAAAACTTGTTACCCGTTGTGGGAGAGGGCCTGGAATTGTTTTTAATCAACCGTGACGATGATAATAACGCGAAACAGAGTCATGTTACGAATGGGTTATTCGTCCTGCCATCTCTTAAATCGCCACCTTACTGCCACAAAAAAAACGCCTTTTATACAGTAGACTATTATAATCATTACATTCACATGAAAAATGAAAGAAAACAATTCCGCAATTTGGTTTTGACCTCACCGGCGCATGCCAAAAAGTTTTTTGCGTGGTTACCCATGCCCAATATAGCCAGGATTTGAAAGATGAACACTCTGATGAATTCCATGCAAAAGAGAAACAAGGCTCAGGACAGATGCGCGGGAGAGACATTGAAGATAATGAGAGCTCTCAATTTTCACTTTTGGGGGGTACTGTCATATGACCTATGATAACTGATGAATTATTATACAAAATCAAATGGGATTTTGGTTATCTTTTTGAAAGTTTATTTTAAAAGTTAGATAGGAATACTGAAAAAATTAAAAGAAAAAGAAATTTAATTCACTTAAAAAGTTTACCCTGCGTTTCTTTTTCCTTTCAGTATATTTAAAAAATAATAATCAAACGAAGTATGCAAGCCTGAAGTGAGTTGATCTAATATCAATAGGTCAGAACAATGCTGCCTTACACTATTAGGTGATAATTTAGAACAATATTTACAATATACATATACATCTTTGTTTAAAATATAAAAGATACAAAGGGCTTTATTTATACTAAACGGTTTCTTCCGATCAAGAACACAGCGTGTATTTTTCGACCAAATCTATTTTCTGACTGCTTTTTGTGCTCTCATGACAACATACTAGTATTTTATTTCTTTATTAAAAAATTTGAAATTCTACCATAAAGCATTCATTATAGAATAAAAACTTTAAAAACAAAGGATAATACGGTGAAAAAGGCAACATTCTGCAAAGTCAGCCGACAGACAGCTTAACTGTATTGTCCGTGTGCATACGGACTACCACTGACTTTCCCCTGTATATATTGCGCAGCATCTTTGTTCGCGTATCAGACTTTAGCCTGAGACCACATTAAATGATGTATCGACTGCTGTTGGCTGTGGTGGGTTTAGCTAACCTTCCTTATATTCGCACCTGTTGCTCCCCAGATGTTCTCCAAGGCAATGCCATGTATTATGGATATATGGTCGAGGAAAAGAGTCTTATCAGGTACGATCATATGTTTTAAAGATAGTACATTTTAATATTTTGATATAGGGCTCAATGTTTAATTTTGTAAGTTCAATATTGGCTTTAAAATAAAATTCAATCTTATGTAATGATATCAGTTTTGTATCATAAAAGAGCTCTATAATATTATATTCACTCTTAGAGCAGTTTAAAATTAAAGGTTTTTGCTTTTAGAATATGGTAAAATTTTACTACGATGCGGATAAAAAGAAAATAGCAACGATAACAACCAATATGGGGAACAGGACAGGACAGGTCAGAGATATATACGACTTCGCCGCAGGGAAACGTTACGTCATAACCGACAACAGCTCCTGTAACGTCACGAAACTGAAACGTTCCTTCGAAAAGATCTGCGTTCCGTCTAGCGCAAAGTTTATGGGTTCCGCTGACCTCGGAAACAGCGAGGCCAAAATGAGCGTCGATATGTACAGATTGAAAGTTAAAAAAGGTAAAATGTCTGGCGAGGCGGACATAATGGTGACGCCGATGGACGGTGGGAAGTGTACCTTGGTAGGAGTAGTGATGAGCGGGGGAAAGGACGGAGAAATTCAGATGACGGAAACCTCTGTTTATATGAACTTTACGTTTGAAATATCTGACAAATCTGTATTCCAACCACCGAAGCAGTGCTATAGGAACAACGAAAGCGAAAGCCTCCTGTTTGAAGTTTTAGGAGGAATCCGAAGAGAAATTTACATCTTTTAGAATCCAAAAAGACTTTAATTTTGCAATCATTTCAATGCCACTAAAATGGAAAAAACAAATTTTATCTTAAAAAAAATTGTTGAACATTTTATGAGTAAAAGAAATAGGGAAAAAGTATTCGACTATTGTGATGTGAAGTTTTTCTGAGACCTTTAAGAAGCCACGCAATAAACTGTATGAATGTTACACCAACTGCACCCCCCCAACAAAAAAACCACCGATAATTAACTATGGTGCGCTATTGTACATAGATCTTAATAGTCCATGTTGTTCCCGCATTTATTAATAGATATGTATATGGGATCGGATATATTTTGATTACTATAATTCCTCATTCGTATTTTGGTCTTTTCTTGTAAAACAAAGAATGCCATGAATATATATTGCCAATAACATATTTTTTGTCATGACTACTCTCTCAGATAATAAAGAAATGAAATCATCCTGACCCTGTCTTTAATAATTTAGCATATTAGTGAATAAGGGTATAGTATACGTCCGCAATATATGGAATGCCACATAAACATATACATGTAGTTAGTATATTTAAAAATATTTGAACCTATCTTCAAATATTTCTATCTTTTTTTCCAAATTAATTGTAGACAGGTACAGTTGAATCAAAGATATGAGTAAATGTTTGAACCTTTCTTGCAATAAAAGAACCTAGGTTAAATTGATCGAGTTAAAATCATCTTTAACGAGGCCGAGTCTAATTAATTCTACCCTAGGTATTTTGATAATCTTTCGATAAATAATTTTTATTGTTATATTTATTATTTTAAAATTAAAAAATCGAACGTTTACCACCCCGATTTCTTAGCATTACAGATTGGTTCAGTTCAATGACAGATGTGTTTCGTTGAATTATAGTTATCTTTAAATCATTTGAAGATATGTATAATTAATTTCAAGATAGGTGCAAAGGATCTGAAGAAAGCTTCAATTCACTTATACCTTGGCTCAAATCAATTGCACCTATTGCTATCTGTAAATCAATACCTGTCGTACTTATCTTCTGCCTAAGGATGCAGTACGTACCTCATGCAAAACTACAATGTATATATAAAACTGTTTAATTTTAGAAAAAAAATATAAGTGGAATGTCGTAAGATTAATTGCATATTTATTTTAAATCTAGAGGTTTCAATAAATATGTGCTGTATTGTCACATGTTTTAACGACGAATCAAACTGTGAAAATAGGATCCATCATTCGACGCTGATCACAAAAATACTATATATTTTCTATAACGGGCTTCCATACTAATCGATAATCAAAAAGCTGATCTGTTGTCTGTATAACAAATAAACAATAATGTTTTAGAGGTATTCATGAATAAAACAAAATATACATTGCTGTTACTAAGTTTCAAATATGCTAAGTTTAAACTCTACGGAAACTTTGACGAGTTATCACCAATTCAACAACACAAAGTAAAGACCCAAAATACAGTGGACTTCAAATTTGGCTATTTTCTCGAAATCCAGAAATCCTCGATCAATGGGGAATGTTCCAGACATGCTTAATGATTTGCTGGTTGTTCTATTACAAAGTACCTGTACCTCAGAAATAATAAGAAAGTAATAATTAAACCATACCTTTGAATTAGAATGTTTTTTGTCGATAAATGTTTATATTTACATGTCCTCCTGTTTCCAGATACGCTAGTAAGGCAAGGTAATTTCATGCGTATACATAGACAGGAGATAACAAGGTATTTTGTTTATTTATCATTCCTAGACTGTTTAATGTAACCTGGTATGTTAATATTACTCGACTACTACACTACCACGAGAGAGAGAGGGAGAGAGAGAGAGAGAGAGAGAGAGAGAGAGAGAGAGAGAGAGAGAGAGAGAGAGAGAGAGAGAATTCAGTTGTTAAAAAAAATCTGTGCCTGCAATGTTGCATGCACTGTTTCATGTTTTCGGGCACAGGCACCTGACTTGCTTATTTTTCTTTTAAAAAATATATGCCCAATACCTAATAATACACTTATTAGGAATGGGTTATGTTTCTTACTTAATAAAAGAAAAATAATTAACGTCAGATGCAGGCCTGTGTTTCCGAGATACATTAACATTAATATCAGATTTATTAATAACAAATCACGCATTTCCCTTTTTAGACTCGTAAAAGGAATTACTTGTAATTGGTTTGCGGCCGTTTTTGACGCTTGCGTCGTTTTTGACACTTGCGTCAATATGTTTCTTTTTAATGTTCGATATGAATATTAGATACTTTTTTTCAACTCCGCAGAAACGAACGACTTCTTTTAAAAACTTTCATATCAAATAACGGTCGAGGCTATCTGGTACCGCTTGCAGGGTGGCGGGCAGGAGTTATAATGAAATAAGCATAAGATTCTTAGTCATTAAAAAGCTGAGTATTGCATTCCATTTAGTGATTTTGAAATATTCGAATATTCGGTAAGAGTATTCAAATGATTAATTAAGTCCTTTTTATATACAAGTATGGCACTCTTCCCTGAGTCCACTATTTACGTCGGTATTTTGGAGAACATTTATTTTTAAAAATATTTTATAGAAATATACTGACTATCAAAATATTCAACCAAACATAATTTAAAACTTATAAGAAGCTACAAATAATGGATTGATGTTTCGCAAAGACTAGAAAAATAACTTACCTATCATCAAATAAATTTATTTAAATAATTTTTTTAACCCTTTTTTAATTTTTTGAATTT
>NW_026923972.1:0-22934 GCF_032062105.1 Saccostrea cuccullata
AGTACGCCTCAGTTATATTCCCCTACTGATAATTATTCCAGGCAAAAATCATCTGGGGTCTTATATGTCACTTCCAGAAGTAAACCTTTTCATACACGTTTGCGCAGAGATGAGGTCTTGGTGGGGAGTTTTGCAGCAACATAAACATGATCCAGTTTTTTGTTTTTTGCAAAATACAACAAAACACTTATTAGACACATGCTTAATACTCATATTAATATTTAAACAACTAAAACTCATAATAACAATTATACATTAATCAATAATGAACATGCAGTTGAATGTATCATTGAACATTTTTACCCCAAGATCCATTGTAAACCAAGGCACATGTCTTATATTACATTTATTTGAAATACAGCCACTTTGCATTAATTATTCAGACCATGCTCACATGCTCTTAAGCTTACAGGAATAATTGCCATTAGTGCTGTAGTTGAAGAATCTTTTAAGTAAAAAAAGACAAATTTTTAAAAATATTATTAAATGAAATTTGGTACAAAGTTTTATCTACCACTACAAAAAAAATGACTAATACATGTAACAGTTTTCTCTCCAAGATGATTGATTGTTTTATTACTGTATACAGGGTTATTTTCGCCCCATTTAATTTACGCCCTTTCACACTTGCAAACAATTTTGCCCCATTTTGAATTCGCCCAATCATAGTTTTATTAAAGAAATTATACTGTATAATTTCATTTCGCCCCATTTTAAATTCGCCCAAATGAGGTAAGGGCGAAAGGGGTGAAAATAAAATGGGGGCGAAAATTTCCCTGTATACAGTATTTAATGTCCCTCTAGAGAATTTTTCACTCATATGGAGATACCACCACTTGCTGTTGGAGATTAAGCTGCAAATTTTGTACTAAACTCATTAATCAGGGCCAATGAGCAAGGAGGGATCTTTTTCATGCCAGCACCTACTGCGGCACGGGACCTTGGTTTATATGGTCTCATCCAAAGGACTGGTCTCCATGTGCCACATTGGGATTTGAACTCCCGATATAAGGATCAACTCCTTGATTTGTGATTTTAACCACTGTGCCACGTGGGCAACTCTCTGAGGTGAGGTGCTAGCCAAGACTTTTGAGACACCCTTGCGAACTTAGCCTGGGACAAAAAGTGCCCAGTATCCGTCTGCTTCCACGTGGAGGCATCGCATAGGACTTGTTGTGGAGAGGCTATGTACTGGCAGGGGAAGACATTCCCTTTTTGCATTGCTGCTAGCCAGCGGTGATGGCTGAGAGCGAGAGGTGACAAGCACACAGACACTAACACCAACACACTAGACGCGTCACACAACATTAAGCAGACTGTTAGTAGTTTTAGTAGCTAAAGATGATTTGTTAGTACCGTAATTTTAGGGGCATACATTGATGGTTTAAATACTGTAAATCACTTTTTAAAGGCTCATTTTTAGCTCTAATTTTTAGAAAAAATCATAAATATTCCTTAAGAATATATAAAGCAATAACCACAACTCGCGAAAATTTTGTTTAATCAAGAGTCAATGATATTCGAAAATAGAAAATTTAGTGATCTACATATATATATATATAAATATATAAATATATATATATATATATATATATATATATATATATATATATATATATATATATATATATAGAGGTACTACGTATCAGGACACGTGAACTTCTTAGCTTACCCCTTGATAGGTTCGTTACACATAAATGGTTACAAAAAAGACGATTATTTTTGCATTATTGTGAAAACTTCGGATTTTAATTTTTGATACAGTTGTGGTTTTACTTTCAGTAAACGCATGTGACTTCCAACTTCACAAGATGGAGACAGATAGCACATTGTAAAATGTACATTAATGAAACATTATTTGTTGAGATGATTAAATATTTTTTGTATGGTACATCAGTGGATATTCAGTGAAACTTAATGAGCAAGAAATCAATCGAAAATATATTTAATCTTTACTTTGAATTATTTTTAATGGTAAAATTATTAAAAATTTACAAAAATTGTACATATTTGTTTTTTAAATTGACCCAAATTTTACGGATTTAGGGTCACTTGAGTCTTTTTAAGGTCGATCCTTTAAATAGGGTGACCCAAACGGGTCTGAGAAAAAAAAGTATCAACCTATACCCCAAAAATTACAGTAGTTTGTTAGGATGATTTGTTAGGATGATTTGTTGGCAGTTTGTTAGAGTTATTTGTTCCACCATCTCCAACGATGAACAGCCAGCCGCCTCCAAGTCCGTCATTTCCAACGATGAAGTCCTGGCAAAGAGAGAACAGAAAAGATTAGACAAAGAAAAAGCAACAGAACAAAAAAGAAAACCACTATTACAAAAGATGTGCAGAGAGTGGGGAAGGGGAGGGAAATGTTAGTACTTAGTAGGAGTGTCAAAATGATAATGAAACCAACTCACCTTTGCATTTCCTTAACAACTAAGCAATACCTCTACTCCAGCGTTGTTGGTATGCTGTTCCAATCCAATATGCCCAGCCTCCTTGAAGACCTCCAACGATGAAAAGTCTTTATTCCACCATCTCCAATAATAAAGTCCTGACAAAGGGAGAACAGAGAAGATTAGACCAAGAAAAAATGGAACAAAAAAAAAAAATTATTTCAAAAGATGAAAATTAAACTATCTAAAAATATTTCAATATCAATAAAAATGACTTTGGAACACACAAAAAAAGAATTATGAATAAATATACACATCAGGGATCTCCATCATTTAAAGTTTTACTTGTTGCAGAGTTAACGCGAAGCATTAAAATTTCGAATACTTTGCGATCAAATATACGACTAAACCATTATTCATTTTAATTTAAAAAGAATACACACACATACTTTTTTTTTTTTTAAAAATCAGTAATTTGTTACACAAATGATATACATACTGATTGAAGTAAAAATGTGTTCTGAAAAGCAGAGGATATTCTAGTCGATACAGTTGAACTGCTTACCAATTTTTAAAGTAAATTTGCTCTGCATGATTTTGTCAGATTTCTTGTTCAATTACTGGATCAAAAAAAAAAAATAATAAAGAATTTTCAGAATACTAAAATACATTTTGGGGTACAATAAACAGTTTATTAACATCAATTAAATGATTTCTGTACAATCATAAAGTATTAAATTAACTTACAGTGCCAGTCAATAATAACTTATTTATTTATCCAAACACAACAGAATATAATTGAGAGTTCCAACAATTTTATTAACAATACTATTTGATATTTCACAACTTTGCCTTGAGGGCTCATGCAGCTTATACAAGATAGATTAAGTCAATCTCCCAGCATCAGAACCAGGCACTAGTTACATAACTGTAACAGTTGTTTACTCTGAATCCTGCAGGCTATGCAAGAAATGCTTGCCTAATATGAGATAATAACTTATATGTTTGGATTTTCCAATAATCACAGGACATCATTAACTGTGTTCCAGGCATAAAATGTGAATGGTTACTGTATTGGAAAAAATTTCAACTGTGTGGAGGCCAACACAGTTAAACAGTTCATGGCAAATTTCCAATCACATTTCCATAGAAAAATGCATGAAGCGATGCAATGCTACGCATTCTCTGTGAAATCCAACGTTGGTCACATACACAATTGAAATTCCTGAACTCACTGATATAATGCACAAAATGCAAGTGTTATCTTATGCTAAAAGAGCATTTATGTCATTTCACTTAAAAAAAAAACAACAAAAAAAACCCAATTGTCTTATCACAATTAATGTTACAAATGAATTCCTCACATCCTATGAAAGAATTAAGAATAACACACACGATCACATTTCCATAGAAAAATGCATGAAGCGATCCAATCCTACGCATTCTCTGTGAAATCCAACGTTGGTCACATACACAATTGAAATTCCTGAACTCACTGATATAAACACACAAAATGCACAAAATGCAAGTGTTATCTTATGCTAAAAGAGCATTTATGTCATTTCATTAAAAAAAAAAAAAAAATTATTGTCTTATCACAATTAATGTTACAAATGAATTCCTCACATCCTATGAAAGAATTACGAATAACACACACGATCACATTTCCATAGAAAAATGCATGAAGCGATCCAATCCTACGCATTCTCTGTGAAATCCAACGTTGGTCACATACACAATTGAAATTCCTGAACTCACTGATATAATGCACAAAATGCAAGTGTTATCTTATTCTAAAAGAGCATTTATGTCATTTCACTTAAAAAAAAAAAAAAGCAATTGTCTTATCACAATTAATGTTACAAATGAATTCCTCACATCCTATGAAAGAATTACGAATAACACACACGATCACATTTCCATAGAAAAATGCATGAAGCGATCCAATCCTACGCATTCTCTGTGAAATCCAACGTTGGTCACATACACAATTGAAATTCCTGAACTCACTGAAATAATGCACAAAATGCAAGTGTTATCTTATGCTAAAAGAGCATTTATGTCATTTCACTGAAAAAAAAAAAAAAAGCAATTGTCTTATCACAATTAATGTTACAAATGAATTCCTCACATCCTATGAAAGAATTACGAATAACACACACGATCACATTTCCATAGAAAAATGCATGAAGCGATCCAATCCTACGCATTCTCTGTGAAATCCAACGTTGGTCACATACACAATTGAAATTCCTGAACTCACTGATATAATGCACAAAATGCAAGTGTTATCTTATGCAAAAAGAGCATTTATGTCATTTCACTTAAAAAAAAAAAAAAAAAGCAATTGTCTTATCACAATTAATGTTACAAATGAATTCCTCACATCCTATGAAAGAATTAAGAATAACACACACGATCACATTTCCATAGAAAAATGCATGAAGCGATCCAATCCTACGCATTCTCTGTGAAATCCAACATTGGTCACATACACAATTGAAATTCCTGAACTCACTGATACAATGAACAAAATGCAAGTGTTATCTTATGCTACTAGAGCATTTATGTCATTTCATTTTAAAAACAAAAGCAATTGTCTTATCACAATTAATGTTACAAATGAATTACTCACATCCTATGAAAGAATTAAGAATAACACACACGATCACATTTCCATAGAAAAATGCATGAAGCGATCCAATCCTACGCATTCTCTGTGAAATCCAACGTTGGTCACATACACAATTGAAATTCCTGAACTCACTGATATAAACACAAGAGTTATAATGCACAAAATGCAAGTGTTATCTTATGCTAAAAGAGCATTTATGTCATTTCACTTTAAAAAAAAAGCAATTGTCTTATCACAATTAATGTTACAAATGAATTCCTCACATCCTATGAAAGAATTAAGAATAACACACACGATCACATTTCCATAGAAAAATGCATAAAGCGATCCAATCCTACGCATTCTCTGTGAAATCCAACGTTGGTCACATACACAATTGAAATTCCTGAACTCACTGATATAATGCACAAAATGCAAGCGTTATCTTATGCTAAAAGAGCATTTATGTCATTTCACATAAAAAAAAAAAAAGCAATTGTCTTATCACAATTAATGTTACAAATGAATTCCTCACATCCTATGAAAGAATTACGAATAACACACACGATCACATTTCCATAGAAAAATGCATGAAGCGATCCAATCCTACGCATTCTCTGTGAAATCCAACGTTGGTCACATACACAATTGAAATTCCTGAACTCACTGATATAAACACAAGTTATCTCCTATGCACAAAATGCAAGTGTTACCTTATGCTAAAAGAGCATTTATGTCATTTCACTTTAAAAAAAAAAAAAAAAAAGCAATTGTCTTATCACAATTAATGTTACAAATGAATTCCTCACATCCTATGAAAGAATTACGAATAACACACACGATCACATTTCCATAGAAAAATGCATGAAGCGATCCAATCCTACGCATTCTCTGTGAAATCCAACGTTGGTCACATACACAATTGAAATTCCTGAACTCACTGAAATAATGCACTCCTATGCACAAAATGCAAGTGTTACCTTATGCTAAAAGAGCATTTATGTCATTTCACTTTAAAAAAAAAAAAAAAGCAATTGTCTTATCACAATTAATGTTACAAATGAATTCCTCACATCCTATGAAAGAATTAAGAATAACACACACGATCACATTTCCATAGAAAAATGCATGAAGCGATCCAATCCTACGCATTCTCTGTGAAATCCAACGTTGGTCACATACACAATTGAAATTCCTGAACTCACTGATATAATGCACAAAATGCAAGTGTTATCTTATGCTAAAAGAGCATTTATGTCATTTCACTTTAAAAAAAAAGCAATTGTCTTATCACAATTAATGTTACAAATGAATTCCTCACATCCTATGAAAGAATTAAGAATAACACACACGATCACATTTCCATAGAAAAATGCATGAAGCGATCCAATCCTACGCATTCTCTGTGAAATCCAACGTTGGTCACATACACAATTGAAATTCCTGAACTCACTGATATAAACACAAGAGTCATCTCCTATGCACAAAATGCAAGTGTTATCTTATGCTAAAAGAGCATTTATGTCATTTCACTTAAAAAAAAAAGCAATTGTCTTATCACAATTAATGTTACAAATGAATTCCTCACATCCTATGAAAGAATTACGAATAACACACACGATCACATTTCCATAGAAAAATGCATGAAGCGATCCAATCCTACGCATTCTCTGTGAAATCCAACGTTGGTCACATACACAATTGAAATTCCTGAACTCACTGATATAAACACAAGACTCATCTCCTATGCACAAAATGCAAGTGTTATCTTATGCTAAAAGAGCATTTATGTCATTTCACTTCCAAAAAAAAAAAAAAAAAAGCAATTGTCTTATCACAATTAATGTTACAAATGAATTCCTCACATCCTATAAAAGAATTACGAATAACACACACGATCACATTTCCATAGAAAAATGCATGAAGCGATCCAATCCTACGCATCCTCTGTGAAATCCAACGTTGGTCACATACACAATTGAAATTCCTGAACTCACTGATATTATGCACAAAATGCAAGTGTTATCTTATGCTAAAAGAGCATTTATGTCATTTCACTTAAAAAAAAAAGCAATTGTCTTATCACAATTAATGTTACAAATGAATTCCTCACATCCTATAAAAGAATTACGAATAACACACACGATCACATTTCCATAGAAAAATGCATGAAGCGATCCAATCCTACGCATTCTCTGTGAAATCCAACGTTGGTCACATACACAATTGAAATTCCTGAACTCACTGATATATTAAAATGCACAAAATGCAAGTGTTATCTTCTGCTAAAAGAGCATTCATGCCATTTCAATTAAAAAAAAAAAAAAAAAAAAAGCAATTGTCTTATCACAATTAATGTTACAAATGAATTCCTCACATCCTATGAAAGAATTACGAATAACACACACGATCACATTTCCATAGAAAAATGCATGAAGCGATCCAATCCTACGCATTCTCTGTGAAATCCAACGTTGGTCACATACACAATTGAAATTCCTGAACTCACTGATATAAACACAAGAGTCATCTCCTATGCACAAAATGCAAGTGTTATCTTATGCTAAAAGAGCATTTATGTCATTTCACTTCAAAAAAAAAAAAAGCAATTGTCTTATCACAATTAATGTTACAAATGAATTCCTCACATCCTATGAAAGAATTACGAATAACACACACGGTCACATTTCCATAGAAAAATGCATGAAGCGGTCCAATCCTACGCATTCTCTGCGAAATCAAACGTTGGTCACATACACAATTGAAATTCCTGAACTCACTGAAATAATGCACAAAATGCAAGTGTTATCTTAGGCTAAAAAAGCCTTTAAATCATTTCACTTAAAAAAAAAGCTATTGTCTTATCACAATTAATGTTACAAATGAATTCCTCACATCCTAAAAAAGAATTACGAATAACACACACGATCACATTTCCATAGAAAAATGCATGAAACGATCCAATCCTACGCATTCTCTGTGAAATCCAACGTTGGTCACATACACAATTGAAATTCCTAAACTCACTGATATAAACACAAGAGTCATCTCCTATGCACAGAATGCTAGTGTTATGTTATGCTAAAAGAGCATTTATGTCATTTCACTTAAAAAAAAAAAAAAAAAAAAAGCAATTGTCTTATCACAAATAATGTTACAAATGAATTCCTCACATCCTATGAAAATTTATGTCATTTCACTTAAAAAAAAGAATTACGAATACGAATAACACATACGATCACATTTCCATAGAAAAATTCATGAAGCGATCCAATCCTACGCATCCTCTGTGAAATCCAACGTTGGTCACATACACAATTGAAATTCCTGAACTCACTGATGTAAACACAATAGTCATCTCCTATGCACAAAATGCAAGTGTTATCTTATGCTAAAAGAGCATTTATGTCATTTCACTTAAAAAAAAAAAAAAGCAATTGTCTTATCAAAATTAATGTTACAAATGAATTCCTCACATCCTATGAAAGAATTTAGAATAACACATGATCATATTTCCATAGAAAAATGCATGAAGCGATGCAATGCTACGCATTCTCTGTGAAATCCAACGTTGGTCACATACACAATTGAAATTCCTGAACTCACTGATATAATCACAAGAGATAACCTATGCACAAAATGCAAGTGTTATCTTATGCTAAAAGAGCATTTATGTCATTTCACTTAAAAAAAATTAAAGCAATTGTCTTATCACAATTCATGTTACAAATGAATTCCTCACATCCTATGAAAGAATTACGAATAACACACACGATCACATTTCCATAGAAAAATGCATGAAGCGATCCAATCCTACGCATTCTCTGTGAAATCCAACGTTGGTCACATACACAATTGAAATTCCTGAACTCACTGATATAAACACAAGAGATATCACCTATGCACAAAATGCAAGTGTTATCTTATGCTAAAAAAGCCTTTATGTCATTTCACTGCACAAAAAAAAAAAAAAAAGCTATTGTCTTATCACAATTAATGTTACAAATGAATTCCTCACATCCTATAAAAGAATTACGAATAACACACACGATCACATTTCCATAGAAAAATGCATGAAGCGATCCAATCCTACGCATCCTCTGTGAAATCCAACGTTGGTAACATACACAATTGAAATTCCTGAACTCACTGATATAAACACAACAGATATCACCTATGCACAAAATGCAAGTGTTATCTTAGGCTAAAAAAGCCTTTAAGTCATTTCACTTAAAAAAAAAAAAGCTATTGTCTTATCACAATTAATGTTACAAATGAATTCCTCACATCCTATAAAAGAATTACGAATAACACACACACGATCACATTTCCATAGAAAAATGCATGAAGCGATCCAATCCTACGCATCCTCTGTGAAATCCAACGTTGGTAACATACACAATTGAAATTCCTGAACTCACTGATATAAACACAACAGATATCACCTATGCACAAAATGCAAGTGTTATCTTAGGCTAAAAAAGCCTTTAAGTCATTTCACTTAAAAAAAAAAAAAAAGCTATTGTCTTATCACAATTAATGTTACAAATGAATTCCTCACATCCTATAAAAGAATTACGAATAACACACACGATCACATTTCCATAGAAAAATGCATGAAGCGATCCAATCCTACGCATCCTCTGTGAAATCCAACGTTGGTAACATACACAATTGAAATTCCTGAACTCACTGATATAAACACAAGAGATATCGCCTATGCACAAAATGCAAGTGTTATCTTAGGCAAAAAAAGCCTTTAAGACATTTCACTTTAAAAAAAAAAAGCTATTGTCTTATCACAATTAATGTTACAAATGAATTCCTCACATCCTATAAAAGAATTACGAATAACACACACGATCACATTTCCATAGAAAAATGCATGAAACGATCCAATCCTACGCATCCTCTGTGAAATCCAACGTTGGTAACATACACAATTGAAATTCCTGAACTCACTGATATAAACACAACAGATATCACCTATGCACAAAATGCAAGTGTTATCTTAGGCTAAAAAACCCTTTAAGTCATTTCACTTAAAAAAAAAAAGCTATTGTCTTATCACAATTAATGTTACAAATGAATTCCTCACATCCTATAAAAGAATTACGAATAACACACACGATCACATTTCCATAGAAAAATGCATGAAGCGATCCAATCCTACGCATCCTCTGTGAAATCCAACGTTGGTAACATACACAATTGAAATTCCTGAACTCACTGAAATAAAAACAAGAGTCATCTCCTATGCACTAAATGCAAGTGTTATCTTAGGCTAAAAAAGCCTTCATGTCATTTCACTTAAAAAAAAAGCTATTGTCTTATCACAATTAATGTTACAAATGAATTCCTCACATCCTATAAAAGAATTACGAATAACACACACGATCACATTTCCATAGAAAAATGCATGAAGCGATCCAATCCTACGCATCCTCTGTGAAATCCAACGTTGGTCACATACACAATTGAAATTCCTGAACTCACTGATATAATGAACAAAATGCAAGTGTTATCTTAGGCTAAAAAAGCCTTTAAGTCATTTCACTTAAAAAAAAAAAAGCTATTGTCTTATCACAATTAATGTTACAAATGAATTCCTCACATCCTATAAAAGAATTACGAATAACACACACGATCACATTTCCATAGAAAAATGCATGAAACGATCCAATCCTACGCATCCTCTGTGAAATCCAACGTTGGTAACATACACAATTGAAATTCCTGAACTCACTGATATAAACACAACAGATATCACCTATAATAATGCACAAAATGCAAGTGTTATCTTAGGCTAAAAAAGCCTTTAAGTCATTTCACTTAAAAAAAAAAAAGCTATTGTCTTATCACAATTAATGTTACAAATGAATTCCTCACATCCTATAAAAGAATTACGAATAAAACACAGGATCACATTTCCATAGAAAAATGCATGAAACGATCCAATCCTACGCATCCTCTGTGAAATCCAACGTTGGTAACATACACAATTGAAATTCCTGAACTCACTGATATAAACACAAGAGATATCACCTATGCACAAAATGCAAGTGTTATCTTAGGCTAAAAAAGCCTTAAAGTCATTTCATTTAAAAAAAAAAAAAAGCTATTGTCTTATCACAATTAATGTTACAAATGAATTCCTCACATCCTATAAAAGAATTACGAATAACACACACGATCACATTTCCATAGAAAAATGCATGAAGCGATCCAATCCTACGCATTCTCTGTGAAATCCAACGTTGGTCACATACACAATTGAAATTCCTGAACTCACTGATATAAACAAAATGCAAGTGTTATCTTATGCTACTAGAGCATTTATGTCATTTCATTTTAAAAACAAAAGCAATTGTCTTATCACAATTAATGTTCATTTCACATCCTATGAAAGAAAAAAACACACAATCACATTTCCTTATCACAATTAATGCATTCTCTGTGAAATCCAACAAATGAATTCCTCATCTTATGCTAAAAGAGCATTTATGTCATTTCAGATAAAAAAAAAAAAGCAATTGTCTTATCACAATTAATGTTACAAATGAATTCCTCACATCCTATGAAAGAATTACGAATAACACACACGATCACATTTCCATAGAAAAATGCATGAAGCGATCCAATCCTACGCATCCTCTGTGAAATCCAACGTTGGTCACATACACAATTGAAATTCCTGAACTCACTGATATAAACACAAACACAAGATCATAACCTATGCACAAAATGCAAGTGTTATCTTATGCTAAAAGAGCATTTATGTCATTTCACTTAAAAAAAAAAAAAAGCTATTGTCTTATCACAATTAATGTTACAAATGAATTCCTCACATCCTATGAAAGAATTACGAATAACACACACGATCACATTTCCATAGAAAAATGCATGAAGCGATCCAATCCTACGCATTCTCTGTGAAATCCAACGTTGGTCACATACACAAATTGAAATTCCTGAACACACTGATATAAACACAAGAGATACCTATGCACAAAATGCAAGTGTTATCTTATGCTAAAAGAGCATTTATCTCATTTCACTTAAAAAAAAAAAAAACAATTGTCTGATCACAATTAATGTTACAAATGAATTCCTCGCATCTTATGAAAGAATTACAAATAATGCACACGATTACATTTCCATAGAAAAATGCATGAAGCGATCCAATCCTACGCATTCTCTGTGAAATTCAACGTTGGTCACATACACAATTGAAATTCCTGAACTCACTGATATAAACACAACAGATATCACCTATGCACAAAATGCAAGTGTTATCTTATGCTAAAAGAGCATTTATGTCATTTCACTTAAAAAAAAAAAAACAAACACATAATGTCTTATCACAATTAATGTTACAAATGAATTCCTCACATCCTAAAAAAGAATTACGAATAACACACACGATCACATTTCCATAGAAAAATGCATGAAACGATCCAATCCTACGCATCCTCTGTGAAATCCAACGTTGGTCACATACACAATTGAAATTCCTGAACTCACTGATATAATGCACAAATTGCAAGTGTTATCTTATGCTAAAATAGCATTTATGTCATTTCACTTAAAAAAAAAAAAAAAAGCTATTGTCTTATCACAATTAATGTTACAAATGAATTCCTCACATCCTATAAAAGAATTACGAATAAAACACACGATCACATTTCCATAGAAAAATGCATGAAGCGATCCAATCCTACGCATCCTCTGTGAAATCCAACGTTGGTAACATACACAATTGAAATTCCTGAACTCACTGATATAAACACAAGAGATTTCACCTATGCACTAAATGCAAGTGTTATCTTAGGCTAAAAAAGCCTTTAAGTCATTTCACTTAAAAAAAAAAAAAGCTATTGTCTTATCACAATTAATGTTACAAATGAATTCCTCACATCCTATAAAAGAATTACGAATAACACACACACGATCACATTTCCATAGAAAAATGCATGAAGCGATCCAATCCTACGCATCCTCTGTGAAATCCAACGTTGGTAACATACACAATTGAAATTCCTGAACTCACTGATATAAACACAACAGATATCACCTATGCACAAAATGCAAGTGTTATCTTAGGCTAAAAAAGCCTTTAAGTCATTTCACTTAAAAAAAAAAAGCTATTGTCTTATCACAATTAATGTTACAAATGAATTCCTCACATCCTATAAAAGAATTACGAATAACACACACGATCACATTTCCATAGAAAAATGCATGAAGCGATCCAATCCTACGCATCCTCTGTGAAATCCAACGTTGGTCACATACACAATTGAAATTCCTGAACTCACTGATATAAACACAAGAGATATCACCTATGCACAAAATGCAAGTGTTATCTTAGGCTAAAAAAGCCTTTAAGTCATTTCACTTAAAAAAAAAAAAAGCTATTGTCTTATCACAATTAATGTTACAAATGAATTCCTCACATCCTATAAAAGAATTACGAATAACACACACGATCACATTTCCATAGAAAAATGCATGAAGCGATCCAATCCTACGCATCCTCTGTGAAATCCAACGTTGGTCACATACACAATTGAAATTCCTGAACTCACTGATATAAACACAACAGATATCACCTATGCACAAAATGCAAGTGTTATCTTAGGCTAAAAAAGCCTTCATGTCATTTCACTTAAAAAAAAAAGCTATTGTCTTATCACAATTAATGTTACAAATGAATTCCTCACATCCTATAAAAGAATTACGAATAACACACACGATCACATTTCCATAGAAAAATGCATGAAGCGATCCAATCCTACGCATCCTCTGTGAAATCCAACGTTGGTCACATACACAATTGAAATTCCTCAACTTACTGATATAATGCACAAAATGCAAGTGTTATCTTATGCTTAAAGAGCATTTACGCCATTTCACTTGAAAAAAAAAAAAAAGCAATTGTCTTATCACAATTAATGTTACAAATGAATTCCTCACATCCTATGAAAGAATTACGAATAACACACACGATCACATTTCCATAGAAAAATGCATGAAGCGATCCAATCCTACGCATTCTCTGTGAAATTCAACGTTGGTAACATACACAATTGAAATTCCTGAACTCACTGATATAAACACAACAGATATCACCTATGCACAAAATGCAAGTGTTATCTTAGGCTAAAAAAGCATTTATGTCATTACACTTCAAAAAAAAAAAAAAGCAATTGTCTTATCACAATTAATGTTACAAATGAATTCCTCACATCCTATAAAAGAATTACGAATAACACACACGATCACATTTCCATAGAAAAATGCATGAAGCGATCCAATCCTACGCATCCTCTGTGAAATCCAACGTTGGTAACATACACAATTGAAATTCCTGAACTCACTGATATAAACACAACAGATATCACCTATGCACAAAATGCAAGTGTTATCTTAGGCTAAAAAAGCCTTTAAGTCATTTCACTTAAAAAAAAAAAAAAGCTATTGTCTTATCACAATTAATGTTACAAATGAATTCCTCACATCCTATAAAAGAATTACGAATAACACACACGATCACATTTCCATAGAAAAATGCATGAAGCGATCCAATCCTACGCATCCTCTGTGAAATCCAACGTTGGTAACATACACAATTGAAATTCCTGAACTCACTGATATAAACACAAGAGATATCACCTATGCACAAAATGCAAGTGTTATCTTAGGCAAAAAAAGCCTTAAAGTCATTTCATTTAAAAAAAAAAAAAAGCTATTGTCTTATCACAATTAATGTTACAAATGAATTCCTCACATCCTATAAAAGAATTACGAATAACACACACGATCACATTTCCATAGAAAAATGCATGAAGCGATCCAATCCTACGCATTCTCTGTGAAATCCAACGTTGGTCACATACACAATTGAAATTCCTGAACTCACTGATATAATTATCTCCTATGCACAAAATGCAAGTGTTATCTTATGCTAAAACATCATTTATGTTATTTCACTTAAAAAAAAAAAAAGCAAATGTCTTATCACAATTAATGTTACAAATGAATTCCTCACATCCTATGAAGTTAAGAATTACGAATAACACACACGATCACATTTCCATAGAAAAATGCATGAAGCGATCCAATCCTACGAATTCTCTGTGAAATCCAACGTTGGTCATATACACAATTGAAATTCCTGAACTCACTGATATAAACACAAGAGTCATCTCCTATGCACAAAATGCAAGTGTTATCTTATGCTAAAAGAGCATTTATGTCATTTCACTTAAAAAAAAAAAAAGCAATTGTCTTATCACAATTAATGTTACAAATGAATTCCTCACATCCTATGAAAGAATTACGAATAACACACACGATCACATTTCCATAGAAAAATGCATGAAGCGATCCAATCCTACGCATTCTCTGTGAAATCCAACGTTGGTCACATACACAATTGAAATTCCTGAACTCACTGATATAATGCACAAAATGCAAGTGTTATCTTATGCTAAAAGAGCATTTATGTCATTTCACTTAAAAAAAAAAAAAAAAAGCAATTGTCTTATCACAATTAATGTTACAAATGAATTCCTCACATCCTATGAAAGAATTAAGAATAACACACACGATCACATTTCCATAGAAAAATGCATGAAACGATCCAATCCTACGCATTCTCTGTGAAATCCAACGTTGGTCACATACACAATTGAAATTCCTGAACTCACTGATATAATGCACAAAATGCAAGTGTTATCTTATGCTAAAAGAGCATTGATGTTATTTCTGAACTCACTGATATAAAAAAAAAAATGCTAAAAGAATTTTGTCTTATCACAATTAATGTTACAAATGAATTCCTCACATCCTATGAAAGAATTACGAATAACACACACGATCACATTTCCATAGAAAAATGCATGAAGCGATCCAATCCTACGCATTCTCTGTGAAATCCAACGTTGGTCACATACACAATTGAAATTCCTGAACTCACTGATATAAAAACAAGAGTCATCTCCTATGCACTAAATGCAAGTGTTATCTTAGGCTAAAAAAGCCTTTAAGTCATTTCACTTAAAAAAAAAAAAAGCTATTGTCTTATCACAATTAATGTTACAAATGAATTCCTCACATCCTATGAAAGAATTACACACACACGATCAAATAACACACACGATCACATTTCCATAGAAAAATGCATGAAGCGATCCAATCCTACGCATTCTCTGTGAAATCCAACGTTGGTCACATACACAATTGAAATTCCTGAACTCACTGATATAAACACAAGATATAATGCACAAAATGCAAGTGTTATCTTATGCTAAAAGAGCATTTATGTCATTTCACTTAAAAAAAAAAAGCAATTGTCTTATCACAATTAATGTTACAAATGAATTCCTCACATCCTATGAAAGAATTACGAATAACACACACGATCACATTTCCATAGAAAAATGCATGAAGCGATCCAATCCTACGCATTCTCTGTGAAATCCAACGTTGGTAACATACACAATTGAAATTCCTGAACTCACTGATATAAACACAAGAATTATCACCTATGCACAAAATGCAAGTGTTATCTTAGACTAAAAAAGCCTTAAAGTCATTTCACTTAAAAAAAAAAAGCTATTGTCTTATCACAATTAATGTTACAAATGAATTCCTCACATCCTATGAAAGAATTAAGAATAACACACACGATCACATTTCCATAGAAAAATGCATGAAGCGATCCAATCCATACTCTGTGAAATCCAACGTTGGTCACATATACACAATTGAAATTCCTCAACTCACTGATATAATGCACAAAATGCAAGTGTTATCTTATGCTAAAAGAGCATTTATGTCATTTCACTTAAAAAAAAAAAAAAAGCAATTGTCTTATCACAATTAATGTTACAAATGAATTCCTCACATCCTATAAAAGAATTACGAATAACACACACGATCACATTTCCATAGAAAAATGCATGAAGCGATCCAATCCTACGCATTCTCTGTGAAATCCAACGTTGGTCACATACACAATTGAAATTCCTGAACTCACTGATATAAACACAAGAGTCATAACCTATGCACAAAATGCAAGTGTTATCTTATGCTAAAAGAGCATTTATGTCATTTCACTTAAAAAAAAAAAACTTAATGTCTTATCACAATTAATGTTACAAATGAATTCCTCACATCCTATGAAAGAATTACGAATAACACACACGATCACATTTCCATAGAAAAATGCATGAAGCGATCCAATCCTACGCATTCTCTGTGAAATCCAACGTTGGTCACATACACAATTGAAATTCCTGAACTCACTGATATAAACACAAGAGTCATCTCCTATGCACAAAATGCAAGTGTTATCTTAGGCTAAAAAAGCCTTTAAGTCATTTCACTTTAAAAAAAAAAGCTATTGTCTTATCACAATTAATGTTACAAATGAATTCCTCACATCCTATGAAAGAATTACGAATAACACACACGATCACATTTCCATAGAAAAATGCATGAAGCGATCCAATCCTACGCATTCTCTGTGAAATCCAACGTTGGTCACATACACAATTGAAATTCCTGAACTCACTGATATAAACACAAGAATTATAACCTATGCACAAAATGCAAGTGTTATCTTATGCTTAAAGAGCATTTATGTCATTTCACTAAAAAAAAAAAGCAATTAATGTCTTATCACAATTAATGTTACAAATGAATTCCTCACATCCTATAAAAGAATTACGAATAACACACACGATCACATTTCCATAGAAAAATGCATGAAGCGATCCAATCCTACGCATTCTCTGTGAAATCCAACGTTGGTCACATACACAATTGAAATTCCTGAACTCACTGATATAATGCACAAAATGCAAGTGTTATCTTATGCTAAAACAGCATTTATGTCATTTCACATAAAAAAAAAAAAAAAAGCAATTGTCTTATCACAATTAATGTTACAAATGAATTCCTCACATCCTATGAAAGAATTAAGAATAACACACACGATCACATTTCCATAGAAAAATGCATGAAGCGATCCAATCCTACGCATTCTCTGTGAAATCCAACGTTGGTCACATACACAATTGAAATTCCTGAACTCACTGATATAAACAAAAGAGTCCTCTCCTATACACAAAATGCAAGTGTTATCTTATGCTAAAAGAGCATTTATGTCATTTCACTGGTCAAAAAAAAAAAAAAAAAATTTGTCTTATCACAATTAATGTTACAAATGAATTCCTCACATCCTATGAAAGAATTACGAATAACACACACGATCACATTTCCATAGAAAAATGCATGAAGCGATCCAATCCTACGCATTCTCTGTGAAATCCAACGTTGGTCACATACACAATTGAAATTCCTGAACTCACTGATATAAACACAAGTTATCTCCTATGCACAAAATGCAAGTGTTATCTTATGCTAAAAGAGCATTTATGTCATTTCACTAAAAAAAAAAAAAGCAATTGTCTTATCACAATTAATGTTACAAATGAATTCCTCACATCCTATGAAAGAATTAAGAATAACACACACGATCACATAGAAACACATCCTACGCACATTTCACATACACAATTGAAAAAAATGCAAAATGCAAGTGTTATCTTATGCTAAAAGAGCATTTATGTCATTTCACTAAAAAAAAAAAAAATTGTCTTATGCTGTTTACAAATGAATTGAACATCCAAAGTTGAATAACACACACGATCACACATAGAAAAATTGAAATTCTCTGTGAAATCCAACGTTGGTCACATACACAATTGAAATTCCTGAACTCACTGATATATATCTCCTATGCACAAAATGCAAGTGTTATCTTATGCTAAAAGAGCATTTATGTCATTTCACTTAAAAAAAAAAAAAAAAAAAAAAGCAATTGTCTTATCACAATTAATGTTACAAATGAATTCCTCACATCCTATGAAAGAATTACGAATAACACACACGATCACATTTCCATAGAAAAATGCATGAAGCGATCCAATCCTACGCATTCTCTGTGAAATCCAACGTTGGTCACATACACAATTGAAATTCCTGAACTCACTGATATAAACACAAGAGTCATCTCCTATGCACAAAATGCAAGTGTTATCTTATGCTAAAAGAGCATTTATGTCATTTCACTGAAAAAAAAAATAAAGCAATTGTCTTATCACAATTAATGTTACAAATGAATTCCTCACATCCTATGAAAGAATTACGAATTACACACACGATCACATTTCCATAGAAAAATGCATGAAGCGTTCCAATCCTACGCATTCTCTGTGAAATCCAACGTTGGTCACATACACAATTGAAATTCCTGAACTCACTGATATAAACACAACAGATATCACCTATGCACAAAATGCAAGTGTTATCTTATGCTAAAAGAGCATTTAAGTCATTTCACTTAAAAAAACAAAACAAAAAAAAAACCAATTGTCTTATCACAATTAATGTTACAAATGAATTCCTCACATCCTATGAAAGAATTACGAATAACACACACGATCACATTTCCATAGAAAAATGCATGAAGCGATCCAATCCTACGCATTCTCTGTGAAATCCAACGTTGGTCACATACACAATTGAAATTCCTGAACTCACTGATATAATGCACAAAATGCAAGTGTTATCTTATGCTAAAAGAGCATTTATGTCATTTCACTTCAAAAAAAAACCCAATTGTCTTATCACAATTTATGTTACAAATGAATTCCTCACATCCTATGAAAGAATTAAGAATAACACACGATCACATTTCCATAGAAAAATGCATGAAGCGATCCAATCCTACGCATTCTCTGTGAAATCCAACGTTGGTCACATACACAATTGAAATTCCTGAACTCACTGATATAAACACAAGAGTCATCTCCTATGCACAAAATGCAAGTGTTATCTTATGCTAAAAGAGCATTTATGAAAAAAAAGCAATCAATGTCTTATCACAATTAATGTTACAAATGAATTCCTCACATCCTATGAAAGAATTACGAATAACACACACGATCACATTTCCATAGAAAAATGCATGAAGCGATCCAATCCTACGCATTCTCTGTGAAATCCAACGTTGGTCACATACACAATTGAAATTCCTGAACTCACTGATATAAACACAAGAGTTATAACCTATGCACAAAATGCAAGTGTTATCTTATGCTAAAAGAGCATTTATGTCATTTCACTTAAAAAAAAAAAAAACAAACACTTAATGTCTTATCACAATTAATGTTACAAATGAATTCCTCACATCCTATGAAAGAATTACGAATAACACACACGATCACATTTCCATAGAAAAATGCATGAAGCGATCCAATCCTACGCATTCTCTGTGAAATCCAACGTTGGTCACATACACAATTGAAATTCCTGAACTCACTGATATAAACACAAGAGTCATCTCCTATGCACAAAATGCAAGTGTTATCTTATGCTAAAAGAGCATTTATGTCATTTCACTTCTAAAAAAAAACAAAAAAAACCCAATTGTCTTATCACAATTAATGTTACAAACGAATTCCTCACATCCTATGAAAGAATTACGAATAACACACACGATCACATTTCCATAGAAAAATGCATGAAGCGATCCAATCCTACGCATTCTCTGTGAAATCCAACGTTGGTCACATACACAATTGAAATTCCTGAACTCACTGATATAATGCACAAAATGCAAGTGTTATCTTATGCTAAAAGAGCATTTATGTCATTTCACTAAAAAAAAAAAAAGCAATTAATTGTCTTATCACAATTAATGTTACAAATGAATTCCTCACATCCTATGAAAGAATTACGAATAACACACACGATCACATTTCCATAGAAAAATGCATGAAGCGATCCAATCCTACGCATTCTCTGTGAAATCCAACGTTGGTCACATACACAATTGAAATTCCTGAACTCACTGATATAATGCACAAAATGCAAGTGTTATCTTATGCTAAAAGAGCATTTATGTCATTTCACTGAAAAAAAAAATAAAGCAATTGTCTTATCACAATTAATCTTACAAATGAATTCCTCACATCCTATGAAAGAATTACGAATTACACACACGATCACATTTCCATAGAAAAATGCATGAAGCGATCCAATCCTACGCATTCTCTGTGAAATCCAACGTTGGTCACATACACAATTGAAATTCCTGAACTCACTGATATAAACACAAGAGTTATAACCTATGCACAAAATGCAAGTGTTATCTTATGCTAAAAGAGCATTTATGTCATTTCACTTAAAAAAAAAAAAACACTTAATGTCTTATCACAATTAATGTTACAAATGAATTCCTCACATCCTATGAAAGAATTACGAATAACACACACGATCACATTTCCATAGAAAAATGCATGAAGCGATCCAATCCTACGCATTCTCTGTGAAATCCAACGTTGGTCACATACACAATTGAAATTCCTGAACTCACTGATATAATGCACAAAATGCAAGTGTTATCTTATGCTAAAAGAGCATTTATGTCATTTCACTTAAAAAAAAAAGAACAATTGTCTTATCACAATTAATGTTACAAATGAATTCCTCACATCCTATGAAAGAATTACGAATAACACACACGATCACATTTCCATAGAAAAATGCATGAAGCGATCCAATCCTACGCATTCTCTGTGAAATCCAACGTTGGTCACATACACAATTGAAATTCCTGAACTCACTGATATAATGCACAAAATGCAAGTGTTATCTTATGCTAAAAGAGCATTTATGTCATTTCACTTGAAAAAAAAAAAAAAAGCAATTGTCTTATCACAATTAATGTTACAAATGAATTCCTCACATCCTATGAAAGAATTACGAATAACACACACGATCACATTTCCATAGAAAAATGCATGAAGCGATCCAATCCTACGCATTCTCTGTGAAATCCAACGTTGGTCACATACACAATTGAAATTCCTGAACTCACTGATATAAACACAAGAGTCATAACCTATGCACAAAATGCAAGTGTTATCTTATGCTAAAAGAGCATTTATGAAAAAAAAGCAATTAATGTCTTATCACAATTAATGTTACAAATGAATTCCTCACATCCTATGAAAGAATTACGAATAACACACACGATCACATTTCCATAGAAAAATGCATGAAGCGATCCAATCCTACGCATTCTCTGTGAAATCCAACGTTGGTCACATACACAATTGAAATTCCTGAACTCACTGATATAAACACACGTCATCTCCTATGCACAAAATGCAAGTGTTATCTTATGCTAAAAGAGCATTTATGTCATTTCACTTAAAAAAAAAAAAAGCAATTGTCTTATCACAATTAATGTTACAAATGAATTCCTCACATCCTATGAAAGAATTACGAATAACACACACGATCACATTTCCATAGAAAAATGCATGAAGCGATCCAATCCTACGCATTCTCTGTGAAATCCAACGTTGGTCACATACACAATTGAAATTCCTGAACTCACTGATATAAACACAAGAGTTATCTCCTATGCACAAAATGCAAGTGTTATCTTATGCTAAAAGAGCATTTATGTCATTTCACTAAAAAAAAAAAAAAGCAATTGTCTTATCACAATTAATGTTACAAATGAATTCCTCACATCCTATGAAAGAATTACGAATAACACACACGATCACATTTCCATAGAAAAATGCATGAAGCGATCCAATCCTACGCATTCTCTGTGAAATCCAACGTTGGTCACATACACAATTGAAATTCCTGAACTCACTGATATAAAGCACAAAATGCAAGTGTTATCTTATGCTAAAAGAGCATTTATGTCATTTCACTTAAAAAAAAAAAAAAAGCAATTGTCTTATCACAATTAATGTTACAAATGAATTCCTCACATCCTATGAAAGAATTACGAATAACACACACGATCACATTTCCATAGAAAAATGCAT
>NW_026923973.1:0-23172 GCF_032062105.1 Saccostrea cuccullata
TTCCGAAATGGGGAAAAAATCTCCTCAAATGATTTTTTTTTTAAATCAAGATCCTTGTCAGCCGTACTGTACGTCCATCGTTAGGTACTTTAGATCGAGCCGAGTGCATCATGCATATGCAATGGTACTTTTTTTTTTACCCCGCATTGTAGCACAAACGTGCGATTCATTCTTGTCCGGCAACATATATATAAGTACATCCTTGATCTCGGTCAATATAAGAAAAACATAGTATTTTCAAAAAGCTTTTAAATACTCTCGCATATAGATCAGAAGAAAACACTTCATTCGAAATCGGATTGTAAAAAAGCAACTTCCATTCTCGATAACATTCAGCTTAGCATACATGAAGAGATAAAGAGTACAGAAAACCAAGAACACGATGAATATTCTATGTGCATAGTAATGATATGCGCAGCTGTATGCGCAGTAAAATTGTTTGTGTAATTTTTAGTTTCCTCTGCTCGTGCAATTTTCGATTTTTGTTTGAGCATATTAAACCCTTTAATCGTGTAAAAAATTTCGGATTCGTGTATTTTTCGTTATGTCTGTGTTACAATCTTTCAAACTATGTGCAATTTTTACCGATACGTGCATTTTTATTTTACTCGTGTAAATTTTTCTTCTAGTTCGTGTATAAAATCGTGATCGTTGTGCAGAAAATAATTTTGAACCAATCGGCGTGCCATATTAATGAGTTAAAGATTATGTTCACACTTTATTCTGCATCAAAGTTTTTCTGACAGAATTCTGGTATTTTTGACCCTGCTTTCGCGAAGCGAGGGACAGCGAGGGACAAAAAAATCTGAGTCGTTCGTCAGTCTGCCAAAAAAACGTAAACCTTGGTCAAACTTTTGAATGAGAAGAGTTAGGGCTTTCATATTTCACAGGCATATTACCTGTGAAGAGTATGGAAGGGAATTACCGCCAAAAGTCTATGTATCTTGCTTTTATTCTTATTCTGACTACTTCTTTATGCTTTGTTATTATTGTAATTATATGTCACTTTATTGTTTTCATATTCGTCTTTATTGCATTTCACTTTGACTTTTATCCTTCTTCATTTTGCCCTTACTTCTATGTTGCTTTATTCTTGTTAATTCATTTTACTTTCTTTTAAATTGATACAGTTTCTTAAATGATTATCTCAATTACGAACGAGAATTCAATCACACAAAGAATGAAGCATATTCAGTGAAGACGAATACAAGTTGTCAAAATTTAGTGCCGCATTATAACGCTAGGTGGCAGGGGTGTTCGCTACGAGTGATGGTAAAACTAGGAAGCAAACCCTTGGGCTCGGGGTTATTAAAGATTTTTCAATTTTCTGCATTAATACTTTATCAATCGAACATTTTTGAAGGCCGATGTTTGTTATAAGATCCAATGATGTACCCGATACATTTATTTCCTCTGCGCACTCGCTAGATGCGTAAGATTTTTTTAAAACATAACTTTATATACTGGTACTTTACTGAATATGCTAATACAGTGGGACTCCCTTTTTGTAAGGGTAAGGGTCAATATAAGGTTAATGTAGTATAGTAGGGATAACATTTAAATTTGATACTATAGAAGAAGTTGAATCTAACCCAAAACCCACCCGCCCCCTTAATATGATTTCATTGGCATCGGAAGCAAAGTGAAAGTTGGGCTAAGGGGGGGAGTTTTTGAAGAAATAGTTTTTAGACCTTCAAAAAACTTGACAAGCATAAAAAAATTTAAGAGAAATGTCCACTGACCAAACACAAAAATCCTATATCGCGTGTGTGTGGTGGTGGTGGTGGTGGATGGGGGGTGGTGGGTTCAAATTTCAGTGCCAATTTCTTTTTTTCAAAACACCACCACTTTCCACATTTAAAACCTATGCTGCATCGAGTCCATGGAAAGTATGTGTGTGTGTGTGGGGGGGGGGGCTAAACCTACGCAGTAATGTTCAATGTCTATATAAGTCTAACGAAGTACAATAGGGGGCTAAGCCCAATACGTCGTGCGGTTCCGACCGACGCCTACTATTTTCAAGTGTGGACAATTTCCTTGGTTTTTTGTTGTTTTTTTTTTTTTTTTTGTTGTTTTGTTTTGTTTTTTTTTCTGCTTGTCAAGTTGTTTTCAGCGGATAGCTTGAATTTTCAAAAACGATGCTACGTCACTGTTCTCTCGCCTGAAAAAATATCACTCTACTAAAGTAATTTGTTAGATAATTGAATTCCCGTTTAACAGTTTAATTGACATAAAAATGCGCGCGATGCCCCTTTATAAATTTATAAATTGCGCGCGTTTTTCAGGACATTCCCAGGCGTGGCGCGCGCGCGAATTGAAGTTAGAGGGGCGCCAAAAGAAAGCAAGGGGTCTGGAGGCCGCCTTGAGGCATAAAAAGGTCAAGGGCAAAGCCCTGGTGGGGGCTCATTGCGAACCCCCGAAAGCCCTTTCTTAGAGATTTTGTAGGGTTGAGGTTTACCAAGTAGGCATATTTACATTTTCTAGACGAAACTGTGATTTATGTTAACTTTGAAAATTTTAGGGGGGTGGGGGCGACCCCCCCTCCTTAAATCCATCACTGGTTCCACCAACTGAACTTTATTTCACGACAGATAGATAGTAATTGCTCCTGCGTGTGATTCTAGGGACGGTGCGTTTGCAAAGAAGTGAGGAGTGTTATTGAAAAGGCAGAGTTGGAACCAGGCTACACCCAGGCATACTAGAAACTCCCCAGTCTTTTTTATGCATTAATATTTTATATTGAAATAGCACTTTTTAATAAAGAAAAGAAATATCTTTTAGGACGCACCGTATTATACATCAGCCAGGAGAGTTAAAAAAATCTTAAAACTTGAAAATTCTATATTTTGGTGGTGAGGGGGGGGGGGTTTTTTCTTTTTTTTCAGTACCAAATATAACTCATATGTACATATGCCACTAAGTACATGGACTACTTTAATATATGAATTGACTACATTGTATTAGCATGTGATTAGTACTGCAACAAAAAGTGCAACTCCTGGGGCAACAAGCCCTGTCGCTGAACTTTTCCGTAGTAAAAAGTATGTTACGTTTAGGAAAATGTTTCGTGGCATCCTCCCCTCTACCGGTGAAACTTACCCCATAGGAGGTCGTACAGACGGAAGTCAGTATATATATTGAGACTTGGGGGTATGATTGTATAACGTCCCTTTAAATTGGAGAATTTTTAACTCAAATGGAGAAGTCACCTCTTGGCGGTGGATAGCTGCAAATTTGTCCTATATACTCGGCACTTATAGCCATTGGGCACAAGGGATCTTTTATCGGGCCAGCACCTACTGCGATACGGGACCTCGGATAATACGCTCTAGATCTCATCCGAAGGACCGAACTCCACGTCCCATAGTGGGATTCGAACCCACGACGTATTGATTGACTCCTTACTACTGTGTTTCGTGACCCTATAGCAGACGCCGTAACCACAGTGCCACGCGGGCAATTGCACCCGAGTGGAGGGGCATCCGGGGGGTGGGGGGGGGGGGCGGAATTCATTATCCATTTGTACTCGTGAAGATTATCTTTGTTTAACCAAATTATTAAAATTATTTAATTATTAACCACTATTAAAATGCCGGGTTTGCTTACCTATTTTTACCAACACTCGTATAGCGAACACCCTGCCACCTAGCGTTATAATGCGGCACTAAACTCGGACAACTTACATTCGTCTTCATTGAATTTAGTGCCGCATTATAACGCTAGGCGGCATTGTTTACATGATTGAATGTACGTTCGTAATCGAGATAATCAAGATAGTTTATTTAAAAAACAATATCAAATTAAAAGAAAGTAGAATGTATTCACAAGAATAAAGCAACATAGAAGTAAGGACACTATAAAGAAAGATAAAAGCTCAAGTGTAATGTAATAAAGACGAATATGAAAACAATAAAGTGACATATAATTACAATAATAACAAAGCATAAGGAAGTAGGCAGAATAAGAATAAAAGCAAGATACATAGACTTTTGGCGGTAATTCCCTTCCATAAGATAAATACAAGTATGACTTTTGTAAACAATGTATTTGGCAATGACTAAATTTTCCATATGCAGACTAATTTGTACAGAAGGGTGTTTTATTATTTATAATTATACATGTAATCTGTGTAAAAAATCATATTAATAAGTAGGATTATGTACATGTATATAAAATATTGAATTATCAATAAGTACAATGCACATCACTGTATTTTTCATTTATGGAAAGATCATGCATTTGAATATAGGAATTACATTCAGATGCACTCTATATGAGCATGCAACACTTGATTATGAATGCATCACTAGCTAATTCTCTATGACTGTATATAAAATTTTCAACATATAATGTGAGTATATATTCATAAATTTCATATTAGTATACCATGATATGAATAGGTTAACCTGTTATTGTATATATACATGAAGTGGTTGACCTTGAGATTGTATGCACAAAAAAGAGACCCATGTTCTCCTGAGTTCCTTAATTTGACAAAAAGGATGAATTTGTAACATGCATTCGATGCACAAAAATGGATGAAGATGTTTTAACTAAAGTAACACAAGAAGGTGGGTGAACTTATGATAATACGAGTATGTAAAGACAAAGTGGATTATTATGAAGAAATTGTATATAAAAGAAATGGGTGATTCAGTGATTGTATATCTTTGAAATACTAGGTGGAACAAAATAGTATACATTTGACATGGGTGAACCAGTGATCATATACATATGAAATGGATAGACCAGTGATTGTATACATATGAAATGGATAGTCAAGTTATTGTATATATATGAAATGGATAGGGTAGTGATTGTATACATATGAAATGATGGTCAAAGTGATTGTAATGGATAGTCAAGTGATTATATTCATATTAAATCAATGGATAGTCAAGTGATTGTATACATATGAAATGAATAAATCAGTGATTGTTCACATATGAAATGGATATAGGCCAGTGTTTGTATACATCTGAATTGAATAGATAGGCATTGATTGTAAACATAGGAAATGATAGACCAGTGATTGTATACACATATAATGGATAGACCAGTATTTGTATACATATGAAAAGGGTGGACCATGGAGTGATTGCATACATACATAAAAATTGGGTAGACCAGTGGTTGTACATGTATACAAATGAAAAGGGTGAGCCAGTGATTCTACATATATACACGACACAGGAAAACTAGTGACTGTTTGCATATGTAATGGGTGAACCACAGTGACATTTCGTGCTCAACACAACACATGAGCTACCTCTGTCAGTTTCTGATTCAGAGTCTGGAGAAGCTATAGGTGGAACCAGTGGTTCAACTGGCTCATTATCAATCGGTTCATTTTCAACAGGCTCATCTTCAACTGGTGACTTAACTGATGCTGTTTCAACAGGAGATTGCACAGGCGACATGTTTTCTATTTCAGGCTGGGGTGTTTCTGGATGTGGTGTTGGCACCTTAGCTTCCTCAAATACTGCATTATTTGTCAATTTAAATTACCAGGCAAGTATGGGTGTGATTCAGAATTCCTACACTCAAAAATAATTTTTCAAATACTTTTATGATGTCAAAAACAAGAAATGCATAAAATTACCTTCATCATCTCCATCTTTTTCTGTTGTTTCCATGGAAACGGGAGGAAGTGAGGTGGAGCTATGATGGGAAGACAACTTTTCTGTTCCGTCCAGGGAGTCTCCTTTCTTACTATGTTCTATGATCAAAGATTAAACAATGTGTCAGACATCATCTTAAGCTTAAAATATCATATTTATGTCATACTTAGTTTTGGATCCAAAGAGTTTAATTATTTCAAGCGAAAAAATATATGTAAATAACTTACATTTCTTTCCCTCAGATATATAAAAAAAATCTGCTTTCTATAATTGTTGCATTCCTCAGAAGATTTACTTTCATAGGTTAAAGTTTGTAAAACACTGACCAGACTCGGATTCCTTGACTTCCTGTCCGTCCTCTAGTCCCTGTTTGAGTTGTGAGTCTGCCTCGGAGCTTCCGTCGAGCCGTGAGGAGTCCAGGTCACTCTCAGGTTTTTCTGCTCCCCATGACTCTTTGGGGATGGAAATGAGATCTCTTTTTGGAACTGTAATGGTTTTCTTAGGAGACAAAGAAGGTGTCCTAAACCTGACTTTTAACCCTGAAAAATTGTGAATTTTGGTATGTTTATAGGTATGAAATATTTTTCTAAAAAGTAAAAGAAAGGAAACTGATGAGGTTAAAATGTTCTAGAGGCTGACAAGAGCTGATAATCTTTCAAAGAGCAGCATTTAGCTAATTCTTAACATTAGTGTGAAAAGGGGCATAACTCTTCATCATCTTTTCTTGTAACACATTGTTACTAATTGTATAAGACAGAGAAAATGTATAATGTATATCTTACAAGTTTATCTTATTCAGCAACCATGCAAGACAATTTAAAATGTATTGTCTTTACATATTATGATATATTTTGATTTAAGCCTATTTTGAAACACAAAATTGATAAATACATGTATACAAATTTTTTTTAAAGATAAATTTGATTTACTTCTGTCTGACACAGGAGAGTGGGGAGAGGAGGTTTCTCTGGCCTGTTTCCGTAACTCCAACATGTCAGCATTTCTTCTCCTTAAAGCCTCCCTTTTCTTTAATGTCTACAGCCCAAACAAAACAAAATAATACATTTTGTGATATATGTTCCATTAAAAGACAGAATTGATCTTTCACATTTCAAATTCTAATGGTATATTAATTCTAATATTTCAATTTACTGTTGAATACAGATGATAAAAAAAAATTGATTTTCAGTGTAAAATTTAAAATATCTACTAGAAATAATTCAAAAGTATAAAACAATTAAGTTATCAAAAAATTTAATAAATCATCAATTTTATGTATTGCACTGCTTTAAATGATTAACTTTGAACATTGAAAAGTTTAATTTATGTAGTTCTGAAAAACAAATTAAAAGTGAACAGTGATTGTACTAATTAAAGGTAAAATACCTGTACCAACTAATGACTACTTGCTAAATTTATGATTTTTGAGTCTCTTTTACCAATAAAAATTACAAAAAAGAAGAAATCTATGACTCCCTACATCCTTAATTTGAAAAAAGGGTAAATTTAAATAAATGCTGTATTAAGTTTTCATGCATTTCATTTCTCCCTAAATTAAAATCAATAATAAAAATACCAGACTGAATAAACAAGTTACATTCATTTAATTATTTCACAGAAATTAATATACATAAACATCATGAGCAGCAACACTGGCAATCTTAGTTCACATTAGGCTATATATGAACCCCTGCCCTTTATAGCAATCCTAAGACATGGAAAACACTAATTATAGTACAGATATATTTTATTTAAAAAATAACATATACATTGTACATTTTATTAACAATATAATTATTTTAATATCATAACATGGCAATAAAAAGATTGATTATTTGCACTATTACACTTTTATATAGTGTGTGTGATACATAAATAAATTTAGCATCATATTGGGGTCTGTAAAAATTTAAATCACAATTTTTCTCTGAATAAATATGAAACTTGAAAAAGCTATAAAAATAACACTGAAAATGGAGAATGTTTTCACTAATATTTTGGACAGTAGGTATTGTTGACAAATGACAAGATGGCCAATGCATCACTTCCTGTTTGAAAGAGATTCTCTTTAACATTGAAATGAACCTATTTTTCTGATGCTAAAAATACACAGATGTACACGTGTAATAAATCATGTTCATCATGTCTGTTTGACAAAACTGTGAGACTCAAGTTTAAGCATGTCACTATCTCATGAATGTCCAAGCTATAAATGAAAATGTACTATATTTGCCTCAAATGGAAATGAAATGAATACTTTCTCAAGTATTATTCTGGATACATAGTATTCACACTCACAAAGCAAACAAGAAATATTTGTCAACTTTTTGTATTCCATAACAGTTGATATATTTATATTATAACCCATATGTTACATAATATATGTTTTGCAAAAATTAAGCATAATTTATTTGTGTGATAATACTGTTATATTCATTTACACAATATATGGAAATCAAAAAATAATAAAATCTATGTACAAATATTTCCTCCTCATTCAGTAAAAAAGCCATTTCCATTATTTGATATTTGTGGCAGTAAAAATATTGTAACAATCTGACCACAGTGACTACGTACATCTCTTTTTTGTTCAGTTTGATATTTAAAAAAAAATATAAAGTATATCACAGAGTCATACAGCTCTTCTTCATTTCATCAATTCATAACAGCATTCAAAAATGCTAAGAATTTTGATATTTGTATTGAAGCAAGGTAATAAACCAATATGGTCTTGAATATATTTTTCACCAAGCTTTGACAATTTAAAGAGATCATGTGACATGAATCATGTGACTCATTCGCCCACAGCTATTGGTGGTGTTGACCTTGTTGTAGTCTGGGTACTGATCACACCTGTTCAAACTGGGCTTTCCGACTGCTGAGATTATTGTCTCTCGGACTCGTAGGTGGGCTCAGTGTTCCCCCTCTTGATTTCCTGTCAAAAAAGAACATAAAAAGTCAGCTTGTTAAGATTGCAAAAATTAATGATAGCATTTTTTTAAGGCAAATGATTAGAAAATTATCAAGAATATTTACTTCCTTATGAGTTTCATATTTACAAATTAAAGGAAAATCAGTTTCCTGATAATTAATCAAATTTTGCAAAAATTAATTTACGCAGCTATATAAACTTAAGACAAAATATCAATCACTGTATATATATCTGAATTAAAATGACAGTTACAACTTATTCAAACAAGTATTCATAGTTGTAATTGAAAAATTGTAATAAATTTTATTCCCCTATAGAACTTACTTTAGTTCCTCCTCTCTCTCCCTCATCTCCCGCAGTTCTTTCTCGATTTTGGACTCGGCCTGATTTCTAGATTCCCTGTATGAAAAGAGGCTCCACCAGTTTTGACTGTTGGCCTTTTGTACTTGACTGGCTCTTCCTTGCTGATTTGTGGGGACATCTTTGGGGGTTCCACATCACCGTTTTCGGAGGGGGTGTTTGATGAACTTGGACTATCCCCAGGGAGGGGAAGGCTTGATGTACTTTTCCTTGTTACAAAATTTCTTTTCACTGGTCCTTCATTTTTAGGAATGCCAGCAACTTCTGCATATTTTAATGTCCCTATGTGTTCCTCAGAAGTTGAGATAATCTTTCCCTCATCTCTAAGCTTGTGTTCCCTTTCTTTCTGTTTTAAAATTTCGTTTTGTAGCCGTGATGTTGCAAAGTTTCTCATGGACTTTGTTCCTTCTGCAGTGTTGACCTTGTTTCTGTAGTTATATGACACAGGTTCTTCATTCACTGAAGACTTTTCCGAGACATCGTCCCCTGCTGGTTTCTACGACTTCAGAAAGTAATGGCAGTCCTTTCTGACGCCTCAGTTCATTTTCCCTTTCTCTTGCTATTCTGATTTCACGTTCAATAGGAGTTTCCTTCCTTTCCACTGGTTTGGAGTCTGTTTCATCCTCTTCTGCCGAGTCTGCAATGGGCTGAACACGAACTGAGCGTGAAGGGGTGTGACTAGAAACTTTGGGGGATTGAACACTTGGAGATAGTTGCCATGTCTTTTTCACAGTTTCTTGTGTAGGGGTTTTGGGTGGTGGTGGTTGTTTGTTGGTTGCTTCAGGAGCAGGACTAGGCTTGCTGCCTCCATGCATTCGCTCTCTCATCCTACGAATTTCCTCCTCCCTTTCTTTTGCCTCGCGTAGTTCCTTTGCAATAAGACTCTCTCCTTCATGATGAAAAGGTTCCTGAATTGCCTCTTCATATGTGACTTGCTTACTGTTTGTCACTGGTGCCTCCATTTTTTCTGGTTCTTGTGAAACTGGTTCTACCTTTTCCGGTTCTGGTTCCTTTACTTCTGGCTCTTTATTCAGAGAGTGTCTTTTGGCGATTTCCTCCTCTCGTTCCTTCTGGAGCCGAATTTCCTTGGCAATGAGACTCTCTCTACTGCTATCTGGGTTCTCTTCAACCTGTGGAAAAAAATATTCAGTCCTTGTAAAAACTGTGTAACATGTGTGAGTTGCCAATAAAATCAATCACGAACACAAAGCTTCATTCAAGGTATATTGATAAAGAATAAGACGGCTAATGCAATACTTAAATAAAACCCATATATCATCTAATGCACATATAACATTATGTAGGACTTTTTTTTGTCATTAAAACAAAAAATTCTTATTCTTTTAGGTTTCTATTTATAACTCTTAAATGATGCAGGAGTCTTGGAACAATTGAGAACTTCATATATTGAATTTTTTTAAATTTCATAATATTAATCTGCATCAGTGGTTATTTAACAATTTATTTTAACATGCTTTCTCACTGGTAAAAAACATCACATTTTAAAATTTTTCACCTACCAGGTAAAAGAGTAATCTTTAATGATATCGGGTGAGGTAAAAGCTGTAAACTTTCAGTGTATTTCGTTATATACCCAACAAATACTTTATCCGACTTCATTATTCACACAAACCTGGGCTGGGCTCAAATCCCAGCCAAGATTTTATTGAACAGGTATGTATGTCATAAATTTCACTGGATGCCAATACTTTGTCTCAAATTGTTCAATGACACATATCAAGTCAAGGTAAAAATTTGTGTAGGATGGCTGATTTTTCTTTATCAGAATTTTTAGTAACCAGGCGTTTAGTGCAACTGCTGTAGACTTATCCATTTACTAGTTTATTTTCATCTGTGGTGATTTATCAAACAGTTTTGCAATTGCACAACAAGTCACCCACGCAGTAATTTTTTAACTTATGATTCACTTCCATTTTAAATGCATTTTTAAACCCCCTTTTTTGACTACTGGGTATTTTAACATACATTTATGAGCTTAATCTACAAGTTAGTGGTCGTTTTAAATTTTTCCACATTAATAATTCATAGTAACACATATATTATAATGCATTATTCATAATATTAAAGTATTTCCTTTTATATTCTTTAATATTCAGTACTAAAAAACTTTTCCATTCTACACAGCTACACAATCATGCACCTTACGAATGTTCAATTAATATAGGATTAGTTACCTGTGATCTATATACAATTTAAGCGTGTTTTGACCCTAACTGACCTGAGGGGTGACAGCCGGCGGGGCTTTTGTTGTCAGTGCCTCCTCTCTCTCCTTCTGCTCCTCTATTTCCTGCTGAATCAATGTCTCCCGTTTCTGAAGCTCTGATCCCCGATCAGCCTCCGTCATCTCGTGGTACATTGTCTTGAATTCTGTGTTGTTGTTTTCATTTTCGAACATTTTCGTATTGACCTGATTTTTGGAGGCATTCTGTCGTTTGGCAAGTTCCATGCGTTCTTCTTGTTCTTTTCGCAGCATCTCCTCTCTTTCATTTGCCAGACGAATTTCACGTTCAATTGCACTTTCGTTTGCGTAAGGGTCCTCCTCCATTTTGAATGGTTTTCTTGGCTGTGTGTCTTCAACTTCTGGATGAGGAATCACTTTGGAAGACGGATTGGGTTTATACGGAAGTTTCACCTCCCAGTGTTTGACTGGTGTGCTCGATTTCTTGGGAGTTACCTTCGCGGGACTTGGGTCAGTCTTGCCAGAACTCTGTAGGATGGTCTCCCACTGTTTTCTAGTGGAGTTTAAGTCTGCTATGGACTCCCTGTTCACAGTGTCTGTATTTCCATCCTCTTGTACAACATTATGACTGTAAAGGTCTACTTTGGGAGGTACTTCATCAAAGTTTATTGGTGTACCTTTGGACTTCACCGGTGAAGGAAGATCTTCCTGGTCATTCGCCTCTAACACAACACTGCTTTTGACGTCTGCTTGCTTACTCTCTGAAACACAAAATTTTTCTTCATAAAACTTCCAATCAAAACTTCAAATTTCAACCAGCTTAAAAGGTAACTATAGAAAAAAAAGCACTGATCACTGGCAGATTGTCAGTTCATATATTTTTCCATCAACCATGCATGCCTACTTTGTTTTTCCCTACTAGATCTAAAACAAATCAATAAAATCCCGGACCACCTTTCCCAAGACAAATAGAAGCAGACGTTCAAACAGGTAACACTATCTAACATTGAAGTACAACTTTGATTCAATTCAGGGTAACTGTACACAGAGACATACCATTAAAATTCTTCAGTTAAATCAAATGACTTTTTTAATCCTCAAATTAACACAGTCTGGTAAGTTAATCCCAAAGTTTTCGTAGAAGATTTTTAACGTAATCTAACAACCTGTACATGTATATCCTCTTTCCTCAAAGTTAAAGAATGTGACTCAGACACATTCATTACACGCAAGTACACCTGAAGGTTTAAATCACAATGTCATCAAATGAAAAATAAAATAATATGAATCTTTAATACCTGTCAGAGATATATATATATATGCACAAGCAAAGCGCACAATACTTCACCAATGACACCTCCGGCAAATTATGATTGCACTAAAACAGTAATGGCGCTTGTCTTTTAATTGAATGCAAAATTGAGGACAGTGACGTAAATGGGGGTGACCTGTCGGGGCGGTGTTATAATGTTTACCTACCTGATGGGATATCCGTCTGACAGACAGAAAGATAAGAAGTCTACTTATAGCTCAGCTCTCAAACATGCATTTTAAAAAATGGGCAAAACTTTTTAAGACCTAGCTGATCCATGTCACTTGGGTACGATCTGCATGTTCTTTTTTATACTCGGACAATTAATAATTCACTTAACCCATATATATCCTTCTTTAAGAAATTTTCAATATTTACTTAGTTGTATTTAAATTCTTGTTATATTCTATCTTTTAATTACATACTGAAAAGAATGAAATTCTTTGAAAAATTTAATGCCTCAATTGTTTACTTTCTATTCAAACCAAATGGTTTAAAAGTGGAATAACTAGATGTTACAGCCTTTTTTTCCTTTGATGGATCATTGAAAACACTTTTTTTTTCAGAGGGCCTGGCACTTCTATACTGAGTATTTACCTTACCTGTTTCAGGAATATGAAGAATAAGAGTCGCATTGGATGAAAAGGTTTCAATGTATGCCATTTTGTAATATTAACAATAAAATCTCTCCAAATATTTGATCATAAATCAATTCCTCATTCAACTGCAGTCTCCTTTGAATTTCATACTGTTAAGCACTTAAACGGAAAATATTCCTCAGCCACAAAAATTCAGCGAAAATATGAAGTCGGCAAAACGGGTGTGTTGTCTTAAGTTTGATATGTAAGCAGGTGAATTTCACTCAATAATCTCCCTCTTCAGTCAAGTATATATTGGTAGCTATAGACCCTGTATCTCTGCCTGACGCACCTGGTCTGAAATGGTTCAAACTTTTCACTATGATCTAGATAAGCCTCACCCTCTTGTTGGGGCATTGTTTGTTTCGTTAATCTGCCCAGGTAAAATTAATTATGTAGGTACATCTCTGACAATTCAGGAAATATTGTCTAGAGAGGGTGAAAAAATGAATGTCAACCCTTCTGATAACAACCGACAGGCCTGGAGGTTACATCTGGCCTTAGCGGCTTGCCTAAGCCCTATACCATAACTTGCATGACAACCAACACAAAAGCCAAAAATCTTGCCCTTTATATAAAGTAATGCAACATATATCATACTGCATATGCAGAGAATTTTTTCATTTTTAAAGAAGTCATATCAAATAGCAGTTTGTTATTCAGAGAAAGTGAAAATTATACCAGAACCTTTATTCCATATCTTTCTATCTTATTCTAAAAATGAATCCCCCATAAACAGAATAATAAAAACACATACATGTATTATATTTATGCAGTAAATGCTGTTTCTTACATATATGAATATTATCTCCTTTATTAAATCTGCCGTGAGTGTGGGCAGTGAGCGTTTTCCCGGAGAGAAAGTTTATAATATACATCGCCCCCATTCATATTCACTTGTCATAAATTTTAGGGTATTTAGACTTTCTGATTATTTAAAAACCCCTCAAGACTGACTATAAATTAAATTTCCACACATATCTCTACTGGTTCAGATGAAGAGATAATGAATTTCTAGATATATATACTGTAAACTTTTGTAGATATACAATGACACTTTATTGCTCAACGCTCAATTACAACTCTTGCTTTCTATGGCAGATATTAATTCTATGCAAAATCTATTTGGAGGATACATTTAATAAGAGCAGTTAGAGTATATATCCCCCATGGTGTTGATATGAAAAGCATGATAATTATCTTTTTTTCGCTTTTGAGAAGTGGACGAAAAATGACTTCTTTAAACCATCAGAAGTTAAACAAAATAAAGAGACCTAGAGTCACTCTTGTAAAAATGTGTACCAATATTTTTTACTATGTAAAGGCCTTTTTTTTTAAACAATGTTTTGGATAAAAGAGAAATGATGATTTTATCAAACTTTATAAAAACATTATCAAAGTGGCTGCAATGGAACAAGGGCACTACAAGGTGGGGCATCCCCCTGTAAAGAGCTTGCAGCATTCCACATTGATTCCAATGGCATGCAAATTATGTCACTTCTGTTTCACACAGAATTTACTCACTCACTCACTCACAAACAAACAGACACAACTGCATTACTTTATTCCATCTAACTTTGTTGCGAGGGGATAATTATGTGTTTATAATAATAATAACAAAACCATATCAAATTAAAAATATTTCCTTGCCATGCATTGCAAACAATTTTACCATAGAAATTTTTTTGCACATAATTTGTGAATAAAACTAAATCTACAGTTATTTTAAGCAAGTAAATGATGATTTGAGACAGGTACATACCATAAATGAGAAAGGGAGTAGACTGGGGATTGTCCATTAATTAATAATTAGTCTTTCCTAAAGCATCCAGACCCATAAAGCTACTGGTATAAAAGTACAAACATACCCCTATATACCTTGATAAGATAAATCCCACATAACACATATAGTTGACCTATCACTGAACAATTGTCCATCTACAACAATAAATTGAATCAGATAAGAATTCATCTATTTGTATATATACCTGTGATTTTAACTTTGCTTTCCTCAGCTACTGCCATGATCCTTAAACATGCAACTTCCAGTATAGATGCAGATATATTACGATCAATACCTTAAATACAGGTAGATCTGGGACTAGAATAATAATTACCAAAAGTAATTATGACAATAATGTTTTTTCCCCTCTCTCGGTTCCCAAAACTGCAGCACACTACAACACTAAAGTGACCAACTCCTTGACCAGCCTAGCAGTAGCTGGTGAAATCGAACTTCTGCATAAGTAACTAAGGCTTTACCTAATTACACCTGTATTTCTGTAAAATGCCAATTAACCTCACTTACCTTGTCAGCAACAATAATTGCCCCTTCTTAACGACTTGGCTCATTACCACTTAATTGTTATCACTTTGTTCTTGTGTTTATTTAAGAGAAATAATTAAGACCTCAAAAATTTTCATTTCCTAACAAATTTGGGGGTTATCTGTATATTGAAATATTTGGATGCATTACACTACTAATATTGTTGAGGGGGACTATAGAGGAGAATTTTAATCAAAGCACATCATAAATTGACATTAATTTGAAAATAATTTCTAAATGACAAATAATTCTCTGGAAATAAATTGGAAGTATGATTAAACTTAAATCACAGACTTACTTACAAATTAAGCATAGTGCAAACGTTTCAGCTTAGTATTTTTTGTTCCGTTACCCTTGAGGTTTAAGTATATATACATCCAGGATTGGAATACTATAAGTGCCGTTTTTATGATGTTGATCTTGGAAACGGAGTTACGTCCATTATCTCACCTGTTTTCTGCACATAATATATCCGCATCCTGGCACTTCTTCTCTCGCTGCCATCCACCGGTTCGGATATTGATCACAGAACGATTCTCATAACTAATGGCTCAATTTTACAATATTACACCACGTATGAATTTGTTCCTGCACTTACAACACTAATTTACGAGATTACAGAAGCCAAAATCAACATTTGGACAAGTAGATTAATATCTCAGGTAATGTGATTAAACAAATTAAAAGATTAATACAGGTGTAGTACAGAAATAAAAGTAGATACTGGCCATATTATTTGTCCTTATATGGACAAATAAACAAAACAAACTGGATATAATGACTCCTTAGATCCACAATTCCAGTGAATTGCAGTTAATTTTTGTCCCCTGTGTAATCACGATACAAAGGTACGGCTAGTTTGTACCCGGCATCCTGCCAAAGTTCCTGTTTTATCTTGGGTCGCATAAAAGCCTTACACACCCTTCTACAGCTCCCATTCAGTCCGCTTATTTGGCATAAATTCGGTAACAAACACGGCTATTCAGCAAGGTGATAAGTCACTTAGAAACTGTCTCAGCAAAAGAGAATCTAATAATATACGGCCATCCACAATCTGAATACAGAAGTCCGTTCAAAATACCCACTAAACCCATATCACATACAGGACTTTTCAAAGTTAAGTATGTCTGCCTCAAAATCAATAGATGAAATCAATTCTTTCAAAACAATACCTTTCTTTACAAATTCTAACCCGTCACTTTTTTTCTACAGCTTGGAATGCAGTTCTTTGAAATTAAAAACCTTATAGCAAAATCGTTAACATGGTATTATTAATTTGCCTCCACTGCATGTGTGTAAACTTTAGGTGAACATTGTAATCAATACAAAACATCAGGCAACTATTTACACTGATGCCAAAAATTTACCTGCTAAGCCTTTAATTAATAATTAAAATTCCAAAGAACTAAATCAATTTTATGGAATTATATACTTTTTTGGTCATAATGCATATAAAAAGCACATCAATAAAGATCAAATAAAGCAACAAGCCTCTAAGGAAAACTAACCTGTTTAGCAACATTCCTTAAAATAAATGGGAAAAAAGTGGGATTTTTTCTCTCAATATGTCAACCCCCTAGCAAGCAATGACCCAACTTCTCCTCAAGAAGACTGGCTTTTTTGTAAAGGGGATAATAAGACATGTGAAGTGATGGTTATCTAATGTCTATAACAGTTGACCATTTCAGTTTGTCAAAGACTTTAGCCTTCAGAAAATGGCCAAAGGAGTTTAAACAACTTGTTGATTTAATCATGTTTGTTGGTCAATTAACACACAATGGTGTCATTGAAGGAATAAGACAAGGCCTCTGCCTTAGTGTTTGATTCTTTACATTTAACGACATTCCACTGCTTATCTGTTTTCATAATTTCAAGAATTAGACACTGATCGACTCAGATGATTTCACTGTTGTTGTCTGAATTACATAACTTAAATTCCTCCTTTTTTTAAAAGAACTGAATCATAATAGAAATACTAGTCGTTCATACTTAGTCTAGCATTATACTCTTTTGTTCCTAGGACAAAATGATTGTAAAAATAATGTTCACATATTATTACTGTATGCTATTGCATTAAATCACTTGATGTCATTGTGCCAATCATTATCCTATTCTTTATTCAAGATTTTAAATAGAACTACCAGTATACTCATTGTGTAATCTGCTAACACCTTAAGAAGGAATTTAAGTTAAAAATCTTGACAATTAAAGTGAAATATTTTGTATTTTGAGACATATGAAGATGTCTAAAGTCTGGGAGAGTATATCATTTCAATACAGCACAAGATACATTTCAATTGTTATGGGAAAAAAACAGAAAAAATACCATCAAATCTCTTAACAATAGTTTAAAACCCCATATATTACAAAAAAAAATAACCAACCTTACAGTGTATACATTTCAAAAAGTTGTCTGCATATAAGTTCCACAAGAAAAAGCTTTTCATGACATAATTCATAAACACAAATAGATCTACCTCATAACACAACCAGGAAATGAAGAAAATCAAGAAAAGTAAAACTTACAGTTAAGAAACTGTCCTACCTCAAGGTGACAGTAGTGAAAAAAGCATAAGCACACTTCATTGTCAAATCCTTAAACAGGTTCTAAATCGGGAAAACAGGTTAGTAAATATTACCTGTACGGTCTGCACCTAAAGACGTGAATCAACGTGATCTAGCCACTGAATAAATTAATTGTACAAACTGTATAAAAGTTCAATTACTCTCTCTCTATGTTAGAATCAAGATATTTAATAAATACAGCTTTTACAAACATGCCAATCCTTTTATCTGTCCGAATTAATCAGCTGTGAAAATTTAAGGGTTATCTCTCTTTGGTCGTACAGGTAGGTGATGAATCAAGTCAAAATAAATTCAAGGTATAAAGTAAAATATAAAAATGAAGTACTATAGATTTGAAAGTGCCCATCAATTCTTGTTCCATGGCACAGGTCAATGGATGTGAGTAATTTGCATTAAAACATCCCTGGGCATAGAAAAACAAGAAAGACTTCTTACCATCATTGGCTGAGACCACTGCAAACTCTGTGATGCCCCTCCTCTTGACCATGGACTGACTGATGACCGCCTTCCTCTCTCCGTCCACCTTCTGGAGGTGTTCGTCTGACATCTCCTTGGACGTGGATCGGATCGTCATCTTGGGGGGCTGATTCACAGTCTCTGAAAACTGCTGGGCCTTTTTAACAAAAACTTTGGTCTCTGTGTTAGGTACCTCTGTTACGTAGGATGAATGAGTCTGGTAGGAGACTTCAGAGGCAATGGGAACAAACTCTGGCTTGGCTTCTATCTTAGTAACACTGATCTCATCTGAGGGCAAGGACTCAGAAGTTGGCTCACTTTCGGCCAGAGTGACCTTGACCTGCTCCACAGTGTCAGAGATGACCTCGTCCTTGACATCCTCCAGGGTACTGCTGAGGCTGACCTGGTTGGAGTTGACCATGTCCTCGAAGGCTGAGTCCGCCTGAGATGTGGGGGACTGGACAGAGGTGCTGTGAGACAAAAGCTGTATATCCCCACTCTCTTCTATCTCACCATCCAGCAGGTTCATAGGAATATGGTGGTCAGTTTTGTCATCCCCTGATTCAAAAATACAGATTTCTTCCATTAAACATTTAACTTCAATATCTATTGCTATTTTACAAGTTGACTAGACACCTTTCATATCATTCATAATATGCAAGTCATTGAAATCCATCAATTTTATTTTACTATTTTTTTTAATATTGATGACAAAATATTATGGTATGTATAAAACCTTGATTTTATATTATCTTAAAAAACCTGTTTTTCCAAACATCATAAATAATCAGAAATCATCTAGTTACGCTCTTAACTGGGGTCTAAATGACTTTTTTATGCTACCGTTCATCATAAAACTCTAATAATCATACATCACTGTCTACTTTCAGTTTTCCTGCCTTAACCTCACATGGCTTTCGTCCCAGTAATAATGAGCTTACCTGGAGTGAATGAGCCGTTCTGATTGAGAAGGTCGGATAAATCAGAATCAGCATCCGAGTCCACCTCCTTAAACTCTTTCTCTTCTTTCAAGCTGATCTCCAGGGAACCTTCACTGGGTACTATTGAATCCACCTCAACAGACATTTTGGCAGAAATGGATCCCTCAATAAGATTGTCTTTATCACTAATGTCACTAAGCTCAGGCTGTCCAGAACTCTCTACCGCAACCTCTTCAGTTTTTAAAATTTCCTCTTCTATGACAGGAGCAGAAGTTTCAGTGACTTTGACTTCCTGTGCTATCACCACAGCTTCTTCTCCAATGGAAGCAGTGTCTGGTTGTTTGGGTAGAAGTGGAGGTGGTGCAGAATTTGGCAGATCTGGGGGAATCGAGTCTATACTACACAAAGATACCGTGTCTGGATTGGGAATTTCAATATGTTCTTTAGAGAAAGACACAGCTTTGCTTGGGGCTTCCTTTTCTTCAGAAACTTCTGGAACAATTTCAATGAGTTTGATATCTAAATGATTCACAAGTATACTCTCCTTCTCATTGGGATTAAGTTCAGAGTTCAATGTTTCACCCTTTGTTTTATTTTCTATCACAGTAATGCATTCTTCACTTGCTCTTTCAGAGTTAAGTTGTTCAGATTCAGTTTTGGACACCTCTGGAATTACACCCTCTGGAATTTTTTCTAAAGTTACACTTTCTGGAGAACAAGAGACATTAGATTCTACAGCAGACTCAAAGACTTCTTCTGCAGGAGCAGATTCGACAGGTTTCTCCTTCTGATCTTCGCTGAAGAGAAAAGATGACCTTGGAGACCCAGGGTTGTTGTTTTCTGTAGTTTTTGGGGATGCAGGTTCCTCACCGCTGCTGGATTTCTTTCTTCTTGGAGGTCTCTCTGGATTTCCTGCTCCAGACGGTACCGGGATTCTAGATTCTTTACGTGGAGAACAGGGTGGAGGGGGGGCTCGGGTTTTCTTTGTAGAAGCTAGGCGAGTGGGACTGGTGGAAGTTGAGGTCTCGGTTTCTGGACAAGTTCTAGATTTTGGTTCTGGTTTATCACTCCTTAAAGGTGAGGACAGTGGCCTGTCAGGGGCCCTGGATTTCTCGGTTCTGTTTTCGAGGTTTAGAGACCGACGGTTTAATCGCTTCTCCCGTGCTGCTTCACTATCTTCATTCTTCCTGTCCAGAACGTAACTTCTGCGTTTGGCTGTGTAATCTTTGTCGGCTGAGCTCTTGGATCGTCGTGGGAACTTTTGTTTCTCTCTCTGTTCCTCTTCCTCTTTTTCCTTTTTCCTGGCTAAATAGTCAGACGGGTTCCTCTGTAAAGAGAAATTGTACCCAATTAAAGCAACATGCAGAAATAATATTTCCTATTACACAAATAGAACACTAATTCGTGTGATAATTTCAAAACAAAATCAGCTTACAAAGTTGTATAAATTAAGCATAATATCACAATATATTTTAAGCTTAGAGCAAATTTATATCCACAGAGATATCAAATATTCTTCTTGTCCAGATCAATGATACAAATGAACGAAAAAAATCTATTTATCACAAAAAAGAACACAATTCTGGCTCAACATGTGTTACCAACCTATAAGATATATGCATCTATCAGAAATCAGTAAAACGGAATCAAGTAAGAAAGGAATTTATTACTTCCTCGTATACGACTTCAACATTTAAATTTGTCATCTCATTTTTTACTCCTTATACCGCATGAAAAAAAAAAGAAAGAAAATGCCAAGACTTTTTTTTTTAAATTTAGTTCACAATAAAATGCATTCAAAGTGATTGTGCTACCTGAATGGTGACATAACTTACTCAATACACAGATGGAATGCGTTATTGATTTGGAGGCTTTCTTTAAACTGATATAATAAAACTGGGGTGCGTTTGGCTAGGTCAACATACCTGGTCTTTCTTACTGGGTAACAAAAATCTCTATACACATATTTCAATACCTCTTCAAGACTTGACGAAACTTGCCCCTTTTTCTTTCCACTGATTACAATTATTAGAACAAAAGCTGACCAAGTGTGATTTGAATTGTTAATTATAAAAAATTTGACCTTATGAGTGGCATTTAAATTTTTTACAAACATCTTGACAAAGACTAAATTAGAATTACAAATATACAAATTCATTTTAAACTAATATGTGCCATTTACCAACTTAGCCATGAAATTCGTCAAAAGAAGTGAAGTAAACCTACACGCACTATAATGACTTACCCGTGTTAAGAAATATAATGGTAAACGTAATCCGAATCAAATTCCTACCTATAGCCGGCTGCAAGCTATCTACCTGTGACAATGAATACACAGGGTGCTCTCCAAATTTATGATCTGGCAGGAATTCAGGGGAAGGATTGACATATACAACAATCAATACTCAATCTATATCACCATTTTCTCAAAGATTTTAAAAATCTTGGGAAGGTAACGCTAACTCTAAAAAGGGAACTAACCACTGATTTATGGCTGTTGACAGATTTAGAATTTCCACATAAAGAGGCGATATAGTACATTTTTTTAAACCCCCCCCCCCTTAATTTCAAAAATTTAAAAATATCTTTACAACTGGTAGCTTACAAAACTTAAAATAAGAAAATTAATATTTTTTTTCCTATTGTTGAAAATTAGACAAAGAAATAAAAGAACATTTTTTAAAAAACACTTCTTCCACCAAATACTTACAGTACAGTTTAGTGTATCAGAGGACAATGATTCATGGTAATTATAAAGAGATCATTGGATACTACAGAGCTATTTACATGGCTATTATACACCTAAGTAGGTGCAACTTTCCCTGTAATGCTTTGTAACCTCGGGTGCACAGCAATGATTAGGAATCAATCATAGATCGTCTGCCCCTTGTCAAATCAATAACCATTAGTTTTATTACAGTCATTATTAGTCAACATCAAAGTTAGGTTTATAGTTAATTAAATGTCCTATAGACAATCAGACAGCTACTAGTTTACTAACAGATACATGTATTACTTTAACATCATCATTTCAGGAAGTCCAAAAGTACATGCATCTGGTATTTTTCTCTTAGTTAGAATGGTATGAGGATTTATCAGTCTAGATATTGTTTAAGCTTTAATCACTATATGAGGTGATATTTTCTTCTGCAGATTGACTCTTTTGATTGAACAGCAAAGCTATCAATGTGCAAAATTCCTATGTATCCTATTGCCACAAAAATGGCATCTTTTCTTATAACTAGCACAATTCAAACACATGCATCTCCCCAAATACATTAATTGTATATAAATAACAAAAAAGGTGAATGATTGAATTTGCTCAAAAATTTGAAATAAAAGTAAATTAATTTACAAAGTAGAAACAACCAGAGCCCCATGGTCCACAATGTTCACCTGAATATGGCCCTGTTGTTTAACGACAGAAGATTTTAAAAGGACTAATCATTGATGTCCTATTCTTAGATTTTTTTACCTACATATTCCTCTGCAAAACTTTAAAACCCATTGTTGCCCTATTTTAAGCCTAGTGGTCAGGCACTGTAAAAACTTGTATCTACATTTTATAAAGGTTTCACATAAATTTACTTATCTGGCCCAGTGGTGTTTTAAAGAAGATTTTTAAAAGATGCAACCCAAGTTTCATCAATTCTTATACTAATTAACTCCTTATAAAAAAGGGTGTAGCCCATCATTTGAACAAACCTTCAGCCAAGGATGCTTTGTGGCAAGTTGTGTTGACATTGGCTAAATTATTCTGGAGACAGAGTAAAAAATATGGAAAGTTGCAGGAAAAAAAG
>NW_026923974.1:0-22724 GCF_032062105.1 Saccostrea cuccullata
ATGTAAAAAAGGGGGGAGTTCAGGGAAGAAGGGCTTTATGCATAAAATGCGTCATTTTTTACCCCCATTTGACCCCCGGGGAAAAATAAAAATTCCGAAACTTGCAGCACATCTACATGACACCACCAACCATCTCTCAAAAGATGATCAGGCTACTGACGAAAATGTAGGGGGGTTCAGGAAAGACGGGGGTTTATGATAAAAAACATCATTTTCGACCCCCATTTGACCCCCCGGGCAAAATCAAAATTCTGAAACCTTACTGCACATCCACATGACACCACCAACCATCTCCCAAAAATGATTAGGCACTGACTAAAATGTAGGGGGAGTTCAGGGAAGAAGGGGCTTTATGCATAAAAAACTCATTTTTCGACCCCATTGACCCCCCCCCGGGGCAAAATCAAAATTCCGAAACCTTGCTGCACATCTACATGACACCACCAACCATCTCCCAAGAGATGATTAGGCCACTGACTAAAATGTAGGAGGAGTTCAGGGCTTTTTGCATATAAAACTTCATTTTTTGACCCCCCCATTTGATTCCCCGGGGCAAAATCAAAATTCCGAAACCTTACAGCACATCTACATGACACCACCAACAATCTCTTAAAAGATGATTAGGCTACTATGTAAAATGTAGGAGTTCAGGGAAGACGGGGCTTTATGAATAAAAAACGTCATTTTTCGACCCCCATTTGACCCACTGAAGCAAAGTCAAAATTCCGAAACCTTACTGCACATCTACATGAAATCATCAACCATTTCCTAAAAGATTATTAAGCTACTGTGTAAAATGAAGGAGGAGTTCAGGGAAGACGGGGCTTTTTTGCATGAAAAAAACGTCATTTTTCGACCCCCCATTTGACCCCCCGGGGAAAAATAAAAATTCCGAAACCTTGCAGCATTTCTCAAACGACACCACCAACCATCTCCCAAAAGATTATGAGGCTACGACTGAAAATGTAGGAGGAGTTCAGGGAAGACAGGGCTTTGTGCATTAAAAAACGTCATTTTCGACCCCCATTTGACCCCCCCGGGGCAAAATCAAAATTCCGAAACCTTACTGCACATCTACATGAAACCAGCAACCATCTCCTAAAAGATGATTAAGCTACTGTGTAAAATGTAGGAGGAGTTAAGGAAAGACGGGACTTCATGCATAAAAACGTAATTTTTCGACTTCCCAATTGAACCCCCGGGGCAAAATCGAAATTCCGAAACCTTACTGTACATCTACATGACACGAACAACCATCTCCCTAAAGGTGATTAGGCTACTGTGTAAAATGTAGGAGGAGTTCAGGGAAGACGGGGCTTTTGGCATATAAAACTTCATTTTTTGACCCCCATTTGACTCCCCGGGGCAAAATGAAAATTTCGAAACCTTACAGCACATTTACATGACACCACCAACCATCTCCCAAAAGATGATTATGATACTGTGTAAAATGTAGGAGGGGTTCAGGGAAGACGGGGCTTCATGCATAAAAAACGTAATTTTTCGACCCTCATTTGACCCCCGGGGCAAAATCAAAATTCCGAAAACTTACGGCGCATGTATATGACACCACCAACCATCTCCCAAAAGATGATTAGGCTACTGACTGAAATATAGGAGGAGTTCAGGGAAGACGGGGCTTTTTGCATAAAAAACGACATTTTTTGACCCCCATTTGACCCCCGAGGCAAAATCAAAATTTCGAAACCTTACTTCACATCTACATGACACCACCAACCATTTCCTATAAGATTATTATGCTACTGTGTAAAATTGAGGAGGGGTTCAGGATATACGGGGCTTTCTGCATGAAAAACGCCATTTTTCAACCCTCATTTGACCATCCGGGGCAAATTCAAAATCCCGAAACCTTACTGCACATCTACATGACACCACCAACCATCTCCTAAAGGACGATTAAGCTACTGTGAAAAATGTAGGAGGAGTTCATGGAAGAAGGGGCTTTTTGTATAAAAAAAAACGTCATTTTCTGACCCACATTTGACCCCCCGGGGCAAAATCTAAATTCCCAAACCTAACTGCAAATCTACATGACACCACCAACCAATCACCATCTCCCAAAAGATGATTAGGCTACTGTGTAAAATGTAGGAGGTGTTTAGGAAGAAAAGTGTGACAGACGGACGGACGAACATGAGTAACAACAATATATCCGAACTTTCTTTAGAAAGTGCGGGTATAAATAGGAAGCCCAGCGCTATGCACCACAACTGCAGGCACGTAGCAACGAGGGGGGGATTACTTTTACTACTGAAATGTTCACTGAAAGGCTGAAAGGCAGGCCTGGGGGCCATAAAACTTAGACGAGCTCAATTTGAGCTCAATCTCACTTTTTTCAACGGAATTCATAGCGGAAAAGTGAGACTGAGATCAAAAGTAAGCTCGTCTAAGTTTTATGACCCCCAGGCCATATTAGGAAATGTTGTTTTGTATGCAAAAAAACTGGTACTGAAAGAAGTCGGTATCTAAAAGAAGTTAGCCCTTACCCCCCTCCCCCTCCACGAAATAGGATTTTCAAATCTGAACAATGTTTTTTTTACTTGTCAACTTTTCCAGGTAAGTAAAAAAAAATTTCTCCCCCCTCCCCACTTTCAGAAACGATGCTACGTGCCTGACTGCAAAAATCAAAAATCGCCATGGTCAAGACACATGCTCATTCAATCAAATGACAGTTATTTGACATTTTAAGTTTACATTTTACAAAAGTCAATTTGTTATTTGCCCAAATAAATGAAAATGAAGGGACCAAAATGTGTCTGTGTTACAACATAGTAAACAACTGCAGACAGATATAAAGAGTTACACTGTACACATTGCTGGATGATAAAAAGATTCAGAATTGGGAAAATATGGCTGATTTTTTAATTTGGAAAGCGTCCGGTAAACGGATCCTAAAACAAGCCAGGAAAACCCCTGAAAAATAGGGAACATGTTGTTACTCGAACCTTGAAAAATGTCGTCACGCACTATGACCCAACATTTCAATTCTCTGAATGTTGGGTCATGACCCCCCACAGCATCAATTTTGGTTGACAGTATGCGACTCTAGAGCAGACGCTCTAACCACAGCCCCACGCGGGCGACCTTATCATTTGGATAAAACTCCATTACTTAAAACATGATTTACTTTCGTGAAAAGTTTTTTAGATGTTTAATTTTAAATACTCACGTCTTGAATAATTTTTACATTCTTTGAATTGTGGATTGAAATATTGTAAATGACATTTCTTGACTTCGATTGTTCTGTTTTGTCGACATTCGATGTAATCTGGTGCGAACTGCTTCCCTGGAAATATCTGTTTGCCATCTTGCAATCCAACACAGGAAGGTAACCTTTTTATGCAGGGCAAACAGTCTGAATCAGTTGAATTACACAAATTTTGGACATATTCACCTGTAAAAAAAATATAAAATATGAATTTAAAAACAATCAAGCATTTAAGGAGGAATGCCACATCAACTTTTTATTTTATAGATCTCTAAGTCAAACTTTTTAAACAATGGTTTCAGCATTGAAAGGCCGACATTAGCTCTCAATTAATCTATATGATTTTTTCGTATTTTTTCAAAGAAAATAAAAAATAATTATTTACATCCAAATTAAATGCTTTCTCGTAAAAATTTTGCTGTAAATGAATGTATCACATGAATACCTAATAAAATATGTAAAGGAAGGCGTATAGATATTAAATTTTTTTTAGATAAAAAAAATATTTATGAAAATAAAACACATAATTTGTGAATATTTTTTAAACCTGTGGACAAAATCTTCTTAAAACCAGTCACAACTGGGGAGAACATGTTCGTTAATCATATTTATAAAAGAAATTGAAACGAAATGGCCAAATTTTAGAGAAATTATTTTTTTTAATTTCGGCCAATCCCGATCAAAATTAAACCGATCCCAACCATAATTGTACAATTGTTGAAAAATAAATAACATTTCCAGAAGAACGCTAATTTGATAAGGTGTAATAAGGGATAAACATTTATTGAACTTGACAATAAAATAGATTTTTTTCATTGTAAATGCATGAAGAGGCTATAAATTAGCATTTTATTCATTTTGTGTTAATTTTGATCGGGTTAGGTCAAAATATTAAAAAAAAAAAAATTCTCAATTTCTCGATTTCGTTTCAATTTCTTTTTAAAATATGATTGACAAACATGTTGTCCTCAGTTTTAAGGTGTTTTTAACCATAAGTTTAAAAAATATTCACAAACAATGTGTTTTATTTTCATAAATAATTTTTATAAAAAGAATTCAAAAAGTCTATCCAGCCTTACTTCACATGTTTTATTAGATATTCATATGATGCATTCATTTACAGCAAAAGTTTTACTCGAAAACAGCTTATTTGGATATAATTAATTTTTTCCATTTCCTTTGAAAAACTACAAAAAAATTAATATGAAATAATTAAGAGCTAATATCGGCCTTTCAGTGGTGCAACCATTGTTTAAAAAGGATGACTCAAAGATCTATAAAATAAAAAGTTGGTGTGGCATTCCATCTTAAGTAATAAATTCTTTTTTCTTTCCTGGTGAGGGTTAATCTGTCCAATACTTTAAGAAAATTGAAACTTTATTTTAACAAGCAAATTAAGAATTGTGGTCCTCCGCCTTCAGTGTCTTTTTGGGTGAGACGACATTTTCATAGCATACTGTGTCAAATATGAACGCCCTAATCATGTGTTATTCAGAAAATTTGGTCAATCATGAAGGTCAAGGGGTCAGAAACCATAGCATGCTTGGAAATATCTTGTCACAGGTAATGCACATCTCAAATATGCTAGCACTATCTCTTCTTGATAAAAAGTTAAAAGAAACAATTAACATTTTTTTTTAAAGGAAGGTAAAACACCAAGGTCAAATTCAAGGGGTCAAAAATCATAAAGTATTTAAAAAAGATCTCGTCACAGGCAACAAACAGGTTTAATATGAAAGCCATATTTCCTTTCATTCAAATGTTATGACCAAATTTAAAGTTTCTGAAAAGCTGGTCAAACTTCAAGGTCAAGGTAAAAAATCATATTGTACATATGATAGGTCTTATCACAGGCAATACACAGATTTCAAGGTCACGAGGTCAAAAATCATAATATAAGAAAGGTTTTGTCACAGGTTATACACATGTTTAATATATCTTCTCATTCAAAATTTATGGCAAATTTAAAGTACTGTTTAATTTTTTAAAAAAAGGTCAAACTTCAAAGTCAAGGTAACGGGGTCAAAAATCATAGTGCGTTTAGAAAGGTTTTGTCACAGATAATATACATTTGTAATATGAAAGCCCTATCTCTTCTTATTCAAAAGATATGTCACGGTAGCCTAGTGGTAGAACGTTCGCTTCGTGATCGGAAGGCCCGGGTTAGATTCTTGTTCGCGGCGCCGCGTCATACCTAAGACGTAAACATAGGTAGTAACTGTTCCTTCGCCAAGCGCTCGGCATAAGAAGTTAAAGTCACGGGTCCTTCGGATATGACCTTAAAAATGTAGGTATTGTGTCATGGTAGGTGTTGGCACGATAAAGAACCCTTATTGCTCAATGGCCTCGAGTGCCGACTATAGGTCTACCTAGGTCTAAATTTGAAGCCCTTAACCCCACCGGTGCCGTGTCTTTATGAGTGAAAAAATTCTCGCACGGAACGTCAAACAAAGAACAATCAATCAATCAAAGTATAAAGACCAAGGTTAAATTTATTGGTACGGACGGACAGAACTACAGACTGACAGACAAACAAACGTATGAGATTTAATACCACCTAGCTTTTGCGAAAGTGGGGGACAATAAACAGAAATATAAACGCATCAAGTTTCAACAGTATCGCCCTGTTTTAAGACGCCCTACAATAATCAATTTGTCCATCTTCCTGTTATCGATCTCGTCAGTTCTTAAAATGACAGAATAATCTAAGAAGATTTCATTTATGCACTTTAAATTTTTCATTGCTTAGAGTGGAGTACAATACATGTAGATCTAGAGTTAAGGATAATTTGATGTATGGATTGATATACTGTAAATGAATTATACTTAGCGTGATGATATTTGGCGGAAATTGAATTTTGTACGTTAGTGTGGGTTTGATTTAGCGCATATCTTAATGTTCTTCTTTATAGGTACATATATATGTGCCAGACATTTAGCGTAGTATTTAAATTAAGGAATAAATTATGGCTTTCCGTCAAAATATGCTAAAAAGAATACACAGCCAAACAAATGTAATATGTTGACAGTAAATCTTGATCTGATTTCGAGATGACATGGATAATCGATCCCTTACAAATTACACAGAAATCGTAGGTTTTCCTTGGTGCTTGGTCCAGTACCATATTTTTTACTCTACGATGCGGTTTGATGATCAAGACTCATTTCCATTGTTTACTTTATTTATTTCCCGGGCGACAATTAATGGTTACATCAATGTTTTCTTGTTGGTTTTTGATTTCGATGAAATAATAGTAACCACGGCAACACCTGCCGTGGTTACTAAAAATAGAAATTTTTGTGCAATACTTTTAAAATGCTACTCCTCCAACAGTTTTGGTCTGATATCAATATAACTTGGTACACAAGTAGACTACACCAAAACGCTAATTGTAGTCGGCGCGCTCGCGTAACAGATTTTGTTAATGAAATTAATCGCTTATACAATTTTGTTAGCATCGGTTATTTTACTTGATATTCTTATACTAATCAAAATTCTGAAAGTACTAATAGGAGTTGATTTTCTACCGGTAAGAGGCCTCCGTCAGTTAGCTGACTATTATGACGGTTTCAATAAAATTCAATGTTTGACACTTTGTTCACAACTTTTTCAAATTATGTTCATTTATGCTTCAAAAGGAAGTTTGTGAGAATTAAATGAAAAAGAAAATGACACGATTCTACAAAGTAAAAAAAGTTTTGTTTTGATGTCACCATAACTTTAGAATGATATGTCAAAAAGTGTAAGATTTTATTCTGTTCAATTATTTTCAATAAATTAATAAAGTATTTTTGACCAAATTTTTTTTTTAAAGGCTTATTAATAGCAAATCAATTTCTGTAACTAAAGTTACTCCCCATCCTCTAATAAAGACAAGTTAATTTTTAGTAGTAGTATTATTTTAAAACGTAACAAAAAATCTTTTGAACTGATACTTGATTAAAAATTGATTTCCTATATATTTCAATGTAAAAATTCGAAATAAGTTTCAGCTTGTCTGGAACAGTAATTCCTCAGAAGAAGATTTTTAATAACCCTAACCTATTTTTGTCTTTTGTTGATTATCTCCCCTTGTGAGGGAACTTGGCCCTTCATTTTAACAAATTAAACTCCTCTTTACTCAAGGATGCTTTGCACTAAGTTTGGTTAAAATTGGCCCAGTGGTTATTTAGAAGAAGTCGAAAATGTGAACAGTTTACAGATGGAGCTCATTTGAGTCTTCTGTTCAGCTGATGAGCTAAAAAAAACCCCGACAATTTGGAAACTTAAAAATTTCATTTTTGTAGTAATATATTTCCCATGGTTTGTATGAATGAATCACATTTTGTGATGTAGTTTAATAGCTTACACAGTATTTACATGTATCAGCATATGAAGTTTGAATTTAACTAAGAAAAGTGAGGTCAAAGTACAAAGAAATGATGTAGTTGAAAAACTTTCATCAGTATGTATTGACATATGAAGTATGATGTAAACCATCCTGGATGGTTTCTTTAAAACTGAGATCAATGTTAATTTTTAAAAAGAAAGGTCAAAACATAAAATGTTAACAACTTAAATGTGTTCCTTTAGATTGAGATAAATACTATTTTTAAAAAAATTGTGAGTCACGGCCATTTCAAATGTCAAAGTCATAAATGTTAAAGCAGTTGAAAAGCTTTCATCAGATTAAAGCAGTTTAAGAGCTCTCATCAGTATGTATCATCTTATCAAGTTTAATAACACTATCCCAGATGGTGTCTTTAAAACTGAGATAAACAATTATTTAAGAAAAATGTGGAAAGACAGTAAAAAAATGTTCATGCAGATGAATAGCTCTCCTCATTATGTATCAGCAAATGAAGATTGATAAAAGTATTGTGAGTGAATTCTTTAAAACTGAGCTAAACACTACTTTAAGAAAAGTGAAGTCAAGGTCAAAAGAGAGATGAAAGTAAAAAAAAATGTTGATGCAGTTTAGCTCTACAATATTTATCTTTGATAAAAATTGTGGATATATTCTTTGAAACTTAGCTTTGAAAAGTGCTAAATGCAAAGCGCGACGGAAGGAAAGAAGGACGGGAGACGGATACTCCTCGGGCGGGGCATGAAATTGCATGATATTTGTAACTGATGAACCAAACAAGCTATCCTCATAGCTTTCTGTGACCCCAGCCTATATTCAGTGTCCTTGATTTGAAAAAAAACCCCACTACACTAACAGAGGATAGTTTCATACTACTAGGATTGATCATGACTGTGATGTTGTAAGGAGTATTGAAAAATTTTGCTATATGATAAAATATATGGCCTCATTCTAGACTTAGGAACTATATTTTGAACGATTTTGAATCTACTCTGCCCCAGGAAGCTCCCACAGTAGCTTCAGCTTTCCTGATTTTTTTGCTTCTTGAGGAGACCATTTTCCAATGTATTTCACTGAAAATTTGAATTTTCTATTGTATTCTCGCCGTTGCGCCTGATTAGGACCATGATTTTAACCTACACTGCCTTAAAAAACTTCGCATAATTTTGATTTATTTTGGCTCAACTGTTCTTGAAATGATTTATTTTGAAACCATCTTACTTGATAACTGTAAACCAACTTTTATTCGCGACAATTTATTTCGCGATTTACCAGGGATAAACAAGTTCGCGGCAATTTGGATCTGTTGTTAATATACACATACACTTTAAGGACTGGTTCGCGGTGAGAAATATTCACAATGACATAGCTCTCGAGAACTTCGCGAAAATATCTCGCACGCAAATAAAAGTTGGTTTACAGTATCTGCCATTGGAAGGACATTTTCACAATTTAGATCCTCCTTTAGGCAAGGATGTTTTGTTCCAGCTTTGGTTGTTCTTACATGTTAGAGGTCAAAATATGAAAAGTTTAGATACGGACGGGCAGACCACTACAAAGACAGACCAGACAAACAGACGGACGAAAGCCGCAAAATGATAATCAGAAAAGCTCCGTAAAGTTTTCAGCTCAAGTGAACTTAAATGAGTTTAAAAAAATTACATGGTGCCTGAACTTCTTTTCTCCTTCCACAGTTCCCAGTTACTGTTGAAAATGGTTCACATGATTTTGTTGAAGATGAAAATAGATCAGGATAGTTGCATTCTCTCAAAAAAGGTTTTCCTAATGCTGACAAGTTGTGTGAACAATCATAAAATTGTGCACAATTGAAAGGATCGGCAACTATTGCAGTCATGTTATGCTTGCAGACTAACTCAATGTGAACTGTAAAAAAAAAAAAAAACCAAGTATTAATGTATTTTGTTCTCTTTCTTCAATCACACTCTTCCTCATACTACATTCATATATGTATAATGTTATAGAGTTATTGACTGCGTATGAGGGCAACATATGATTCGTTGGACCTGAAGGTAAAAATGTTGCCCGAGGCCGCAGGCCAAGGGCAACATTTTCACCTTCAGGTCCAACAAATCATATGCTGCCCGAATCCCAGTCTATCACTGTTTTGTTATACCCTTCAGTGCTCACTTAAGATTTAATCAATACACACTATCTTATCAATAACTTTATATGGGAAAATTATGGCTTAGGGAAGCTCTAAACACTAACAGAAAATGTATTTCGACTCTGAGAAAAATATATCATACAAAGATATGCATATTGAGACTTTTCGATTATTTAGAACATAGGGTATGTGCCTTGTTTGAGCAGGGAAAATGTTCAAAGACAATGGACTATTTCTGAGCAGAAATCACTGTTGTTTACTTACACTGGGAAAATTAATGAAAATAATTAATTAAATTTCTTACTCTTGGTCTTATATAATGCTAAAAATATATTAATCTATTATAAATTATGTAATTAACGGTAAATAGCAATTTCTTTAATCTTACATCTAAGGGCAGATCACTCTAACTGTATAAAACTACCCAATAAATACAGTGGCTGCAACGTTATTGTTGACAACCTACACGAACGATCACGTTACACGAACGATTCCGCACGATTAAACCTGTTACACGAACGATCCTTCACGCACACGATTCTACACGTTACACGATCTTACACGACTGCTAAGGCAAGCGCACGATTCTCAAAAATATTTAGGAATCGATATTTTCAAAACGAAATACGGCTTAATACTGATTTTAAATTTCAAAGAATTATTAATATTATTTCATCGACTTTGAAATTTTTTTTAAAAATGGAAATAGATATATCTGGAACTAAATACATGTAAGACTTACTTATTATTTCACATTAATTTTTTGAATAATTATTTAGGTAATTCTCCGACTTAAGAAAATTGATTTTTTTTGTTCTGTTAGAAGATTTCATGTAGGAAGACCGTAAACTTTGATTGATTTGGGTTTCATAATATGCAGAAAGGAGATATTATTGAAGAAAAAATGGCAGCATGGAATGACTTTAATTACAAGTTATATCCATGTGTTTCCAATGTTTGTGAATCTCTAAAAATGAGCTTGCCAATTATTTAACAGTTTTCTTATTTGCAGAAATTAAAAAAATTTTATCAAAAGTAAGCTCTAGAAATAAACAATAATAAACAAAACCCCGAAAATCATGTTGTGTGCATGTACATTCACCGACTCAATATTTATGTAAGCATTAAGAAATGTTTATGTATTTGTAAAAATATTTAAGAAATAAATAACAAGTTTATAAACTTCAATGGGAATTGAAGTGGGTCGGTTACGTGATCAAATCCTGTGACGGCCGAAAATGGCACAAATGTATATATTTATTTTTGATGTATTTATTTTAAAAATATTTTGACCACAATTAGCAGTAAACAAGAATGAACATCAGAGAAAGAAACGTTAATCACAGGGGCTTGTGTAGAGAAAATAAATCAGTTGAAAAAAATCATCTAAGTACGGTTTATCGATCACAATAGGGTACGGTATTTGACGAGAACATAATATTGTACGACTTACTATATATTGATTGTTTACAAGCGATCATTAGTTCGTTCTTCATTCAATTATGTATTTTGCGCTTCATTCATTTCATTTGGAGTTAAATTTAAAAAAAAAAGACAAATGAAATGCTTGTTTAACAAATAACAATCCGATAAAAACTTACAAAACGAAATTTGCACGTTTATAAAAGCACGATCACGCACGATTGAGTCTGATACACGCACGATCTCGCACGTTACTCGAACGATCATGCACGATTCTACACGATTTGTTTGTCAAAAATAACATTGCAGCCACAGTACTCTTTAGTGTGCAGTGTTTAGAGCGTCCTTAATCAGTAAATAGAAAACAATAGCTAAGAAAGAACAAAATTATATTTTTATTATATCACAAAAATTATTTATCACAAAACTTTATCTTCCCTTCTTCCTTAAAGTTACCTTGCTGGTAGCAACAACTCTTGTAGCTCTTAACTTCGGCTATTTCCGTGTCGCCGATATTAAACAATAATTAATTACTTGTGACGTAGCAGTGACGTTACGGTCTAACAATTTTTATGTTGGACCGGCAGGTCAGTCAACAGTGAAATTGTTAGACCTATGAAATAAACATTTCCTTTGTTGGACTTTATATTAGTAATAAAAATATAGAAAGCTATTTATAAGGGTATAACAAATATCTTTAAAAACCTGGACAAGCTTTTGTTGTGTCGCATGGCCTTGTTTCTTGTCCTTTTCCGCTACAGTTTTGTCCTCCATATGCAGATGGGGGGTTGTTACACGTTCTTTTGCGTATTGTTGTTCCATTCTCACAGGACACTGAACATAGTCCCCAGCTTTGCCATGCAGACCAGCCTCCATCAACTATAATGCAAAAAATATCATTCCTTAGAGCTACTTTTTGACATTTTATTCAGATTATATAAACTAGTATATTTGAGGAACGTTTTTAAGTTTTGTATGAGTTATTGGTGTGTGAATCACACAAACGTGTCATGTGGGCATATTCAATGAAGCGCGCTAGCGCCTCAACAAAAATATGCGTTTTTTTAAGTCAAATTTAAAAAAATTATAAAAGCTTAAAATCAATAAAAATACATTCAAGTTAGTTTGTTTAAATTAAATTGTTAAATTAAAACATCAATGCCATGTTGATCTGTTTAAGTATTATTTTGATTTGACAATATTTATTTTACTTTATACTCTCATGATGAATTTATCAGTAAGTTTTTGTTGTATTTTGTTAAATCCTACAGGATTCTTTTTATTAAACAAAATTGAATTCTTACAAAAATATCTGATACAAGCAGCTATTTTTTCATGTTTTCTCATGAAATGAAAAATATCTCATGTAGTAGTCAAAGGTTTCAAAATTGCCAAGGCTAAAATAAATTATACCTTTGTTCAAACTAATGCGACCGACCAAATTACTTGTATATCGAGCTGACTGATAACATTTTTTAAGTAAGATGAATCAAATTTTTTTTATTGTTAACCAAGTTTTAAAAAAGGATAATTTCATCAAAATCAGTTTTCATCAGAACGGCCGACATTGTTGTTCTGTGATTTTCAAGCATTCGTTGGAAACAAAATAGTGCCAAGATGTGACCAGAGAATTAGTTCTTCATAAAACAACGGCGACGTCTCAATCTTATGCCTTTAGCTAATTAGAATTCTTCACTCTTGAAACAATACGATAAAAAAATTTACCATGTCTAATGAAGAGTGTTTCGGAGGTGTCTTTGCCGTCCCCTTGAGAGTGAATAAATTTTTGAAAGGGACGTAATAATACATGGTAAGGCCCGCCTCAGGAGCAGATGAGGGGGCCACCTAGTGAACACATCATTTAATTTCACTGCAATTTATTTACTTTAAGTTCTGATCTAAAAACCAGATCATCTATGTTCCTATGTTTATATACTATATGCCATTATGGAACCATAGGAATTGTTGTAAATATGTCTTCATATTCATCCTGATGAATATAATTCAGATGTCCTTTCTTCATGCCTTTATTTATGGCTTAAAAGTGGTGACTATGACATTGTATATAGGATTTTTATCATTTGTTGATTCGGTTTGGTTCAATTAAATATTGTTTACACACTCTTTCCAAAAAATTTTTAAATCTTGATTCAGCTTCCTGAATAGCTGCAGAACTGTAGATATCTGCTTGAGAAAATTCGGACAGATAAAGCAGAGAGCTACAGATCCATGCGTTGTAAAAACCTTCGATTTACGCCGACGATTTTTCGTCGCTCACTTTGGGTATTTTTTCGTGTATTTTATACTTTCCCCAGCTTTGAAAATAATTTTAAATGGTATTTAATAATTAATCATACATTCAACTTCAATTCCTGATCATCGACTTACCTCTCAACGCTAACAAATGGCTGTTTGTGGTTATGGACGTCGTAATGGAACTTTTTTAAAGCGACATTACAAAACTGTATACAGGACTGTTTCGGACCGTTAAAAGGTTAACAAAGTATCAAATATAAGAGTTAAATATATGAATTATAATATAAGAGTTAAATATATGAATTATTATACCATTCTAATAGCCAGAGAAAGTTTAAACTACACGAAATAAATACCTACAGTAGCGACAAAAAATCGTCGGCGTAAATCGAAGGTTATTTTACAATGCATGGATCTGTAGCTCTCTGCTTTATCTGTCCGAATTTTCTCAAGCAGAGAGCTACAGTTCTGCAGCTACTTCCTCAGACGCCCAGTGTATTTATCTTTAAATAGGCCCTTGAAGATTGGTTCTTTCTTTGCTTTTATGTTGGGACAACATTTGAACATTCCCCATTGCTCCAAATTAAGACGTACTTAACATTTTATTACCATTAATTATGCGCCTGGATCGAAAGATCCGAGGCTTATATTGTTTTTGTCCTGTCTGTCTGTCTGTTTGTCTGTTTATCGGTTTGTCTGTTTGTCCGCAAACTTTAACCTTCGCCATAACTTTTGAACCATGAATGGTTGAAACTTCATATTTGGTATGCAAACTCCACTAATTAAGCTCTTTCAAATGACACCAAGACCAATGACCTTGTGACCTTGACTGTTACTTATATGCTAAAAATAGTTTTTTCTGCACACTTTAATCTTCGCCATAACTTTTGAACCATAAAAGATAACAACTTCATATTTGGTATGCATACACCACTGATTAAGCTCTAAATGGCACCATGGTCAATGACCTTGTGACTTTGACTGTGACATATATGCTAAATATAGCTTTTTTTGTTAGCAAACTTTAACCTTCGCCATAACTTTTGAACGAAGAAAGATAGAGACTTAATATTTGGCATGCATACTCCACTAATTAAGCCCTTTCACATGACACCAAGGTCAATGACCTTGTGACCTTGACTGTGTTCTATATGCTAAAAATAGCTTTTTTGAACCTTCACCATAACTTTTGAACCATGAGAGATAGAGACTTCATGTTTGATATTTCTACTTCACCAATAAAGTTCTTTGAAAAAACACCAAGATCGATGACCTCGTGACCTTGACTGTGACTTATATGCTAAAAATGTGTTTTAACTTTGTTGCCGCCGGGCGCATAGTGTTTCACAAACACATCTTGTTATGTTCCCCAAACGAAGTTGGGGAACATATTGTTTTTACTCTGTTTCTTATTATTATTAAGGTCTTTCGACTTCCTTCGGAAGATCTTATTGTTATTCGTCTGTTTTTTATTATTAAGGTCTTCCGTCTTCACGGAAGACCTTATAGTGATTCCACTGTTTCTTATTAAGGTCTTCCGTCTTCACGGAAGACCTTATAGTGATTCCATTGTTTCTTATTATTATTAAGGTCTTCCGTCTTCACGGAAGACCTTATAGTGATTCTACTGTTTCTTATTATTAAGGTCTTCCGTCTTCACGGAAGACCTTATAGTGATTCTACTGTTTCTTATTATTATTATTCTTTTTTTTATTTTTTTGACTTTCTAATTTTGTGCACGCGATTTCCGTACTGGATGGAATGAAGTGAAATTTTCAGAAAAGATGTGTCGTAACATGAATTTTGTACATTATACTTCCGGTGCCAAGTTACGGACAATTTCCTGAAATGAAAATGACATTTTGTTTCGATTAAACTCAAAAACGGTAAAATATATCAACATGAAACTTTCCGTCTTCACAGGAAGACTTCCTGTCGTTAGGTGAAGGGAATTGAAAAAATCGCATTTTCTAACTTTTTTGTTTTTCAATATTTTTTATTTATTTTTGGAATTGTAATAGAGACCCTTTGATTGATGCTTACTATATAAGTTGTTTGGATATTGGTTAGTCTGAACTCTAGATATTAACATTTGAAAATCTGAAGCGGGACCAAGATGGCGGCTGTCTCTGTCAACTCCGCCATTTCGCGAGTAGGGGTTTATCACGTTTGATTAAACCATTCTGACACAAAGATGCATGAAATTACTACTTGGACTTTCACGAGTAGTACGTTGCAATTCACTGTCAATCTCTTATTTCCGTTTCACTGCTTTATGTAACTGGGCTAGATACGATATGTATTGTGTCTATGTGTTAGATATACTAAAGTCTTTCTTAATGTCGAAATAAAATAAAGGCGATAAGAAGTTGTTTTATTTATTTAATTTCGTTGAAGCTATCACACCTATTTGATAGATCAGTCCAAAGAAAAGGCACGAATATTTATTTGTGGAGTTTGGCGCGAGATTATGAATAGTGGCCCGCCTTTTATAATTCTTAGACAGGTGTACTGTTGCAAAAGTATATACAAGTATATTTATAGCAGTGCTCCCAATAGCTTAATGCTTTGCCCGCTGGGGATAAAAGAGAAAAAAAGCGCATTCACGTTGGCGACCTGGGTTCTATCCTCCTTGTAACCAAAATTCTGAATCACTTTTCAGCTAGATTTTACAAGTTTTTTTTTCCTGAATCGGACGGAAGACCTCTCGTTGCTCGCAACGAGATCGTATCTAGTTTTTATTATTTTTTTGACTTTCTAATTTTGTGCACGCGATCGAAGACTACTGGGTAGAATTGCGTGAAAATTTCAGGAATGACGTGTTGTATTATGAATTTCTTATATCCGAGAGTAAAATTGGAAACTCACTTCCGGTGCCAAGTTACGGACAATTTTCTGAAATTAAAATGAAATTTTGTCCACGGTTAAACTCAAAAACGGTAAAAGATATCAACATGAAACTTTCAGGGATTATAGATCGTGATATATACTATCCAGGACGCGATTTTATGTTCGTCGTCGATACTTCCTGTCGTAAGGTGAATGGAATTGAAAAAATCGCATTTTCTAACTTTTTTGTTTTTCAATATTTTTTGTTTATTTTTGGAATGGTCATAGAGACCCTTTGATTGATGCTTACTATATAAGTTGTTTGGATATTGGTTAGTCTGAACTCTAGATATTAACATTTGAAAATCTGAAGCGGGCCCAAGATGGCGGCTGTCTCTGTCAACTCCGCCATTTCGCGAGTAGGGGTTTATGGAGGCAGCTGAGCGTTTGATTAAACCATTCTGACATAAAGATGCATGTAATGTAAGAAAACTACTTGGACTTTCACGTAGTAGTACGTTGCAATTCACTGTCAATCTTAAAACTTAATTTCCGTTTTACTGCTTTAGTGTAACTGGGCTAGATACGATATGTATTGTGTACTATGTGTTAAATATACTTTCTTAATGTCGAAATAAAATAAAGCCGATAAGAAGTTGTTTTATTTATTTAATTTCTTTGAAGCTATCACACCTATTTGATAGATCAGTCGTCCAAAGAAAAGGCACGAATATTTGCTTGTGGCGTTTGGCGCGAAATTATGAATAGTGGCCCGCCTTTTATAATTCTTAGACAGGTGAACTGTTGCAAAAGTAAACACAAGTATATTTATAGCAGTGCTCCCAATAGCTTAATTCTTTGCCCGTTGGAGATAAAAGAGAAGAAAAAGCGCATTCACGTTGGCGACCTGGGTTCTATCCTCCTTGTGACCAAAATTCTGAATCACTTTTCAGCTCGATTTTACGAGGGTTTTTTTCAAAATCGGAAAGACCTCTCGTTGCTCTCAACGAGAACGTATCTAGTTATTCTTATTTTTTGGACTTTCTAATTTTGTGCACGCGATTTCTCGAAGACTACTGGATGAAATTACATGAAATTTTCAGGACAGATGTGTTGTTACATGAATTTATTATATCCGAGAGAAAATTTGGAAACTCTCTTCCGGTGCCAAGTTACGGACAATTTTCTGAAATTAAAATGACATTTTGTCCACGATTAAACTCAAAAACGGTAAAAGATATCAATATGAAACTTTCAGGGATTATAGATCGTGATATTCACTTTCCAGGACGTGACCTTTTGTTAGTCGTCGGTACTTCCTGTCGTTCGGAGAAGCGAATTGAAAAAATTGTATTTTCTAACTTTTTTGTTTTTCAAATTTTTTTAATTTATTTTTGGAATATTAATAGAGACTCTTCTATTGATGCTCACTATATAAGTTGTTTGAATATTGGTTAATCTGAACTCTAGATATTAATATTTGAAAATCTGAAGCGGGTCCACGATGGCGTCTGCCTCTGTCAACTCCGCCATTTCGCGAGTAGGGGTTTATGGAGGCAGCTGAGCGTTTGATTAAACCATTTTGACATAAGGATACATGAAATGTAAAAAACTACTTGGACTTTCACGTAGATAATACGTTGTAATTACGTGTCAATCTTAAAACTTAATTTCCGTTTCACTGCTTTAGTTTAACTGGGCTAGATACGATATGTAATGTGTACAATGTGTTAAATATACCTTCTTAACGTCGAAATGAAATAAAGGCGATAAGAACGTTTTATTTATTTAATTTCATTGAAGCTATCACATCTATTTAATAGATCAGTCCAAAGAAAAGGCGCGAATATTTACTCGTGGCGTTTAGCGCGAAATTATCAATAGTGGCCCGCCTTTTATAATTATTAGACAGGTGTAATGTTGCAAATGTATATACAAGTATATTTAGAGCAGTGCTCCCAATAGCTTAATGGTTTGCGCGTTAATAGATCACGTAGTAATTACAAATCTGTGTCAGACTAAAGATTTATTCCAGGGTCTTCTCAAACGTCTTCTGTAACTGGTTTTGGTTGGTTCTCAAAGTAGAAAAGGAAAGGACTAAATGTGCAAATGAGAGATACCTATTATCATTTGTTTTGCAAGACGGAAAAAGAGATCTTAAATCATAGTTATAAGTTATAGTTTTTCAAGAAACAATATCGATGCATGTACATGTATATAGTAAGTATAAAACGTATAACCACTGTTTTTCCCATGCACATTTGTGTAATATTAAACGAATAGAAAAGACAAAAATAAGAAAACCATTTTAATAAGATCGTTTATATTAATATTCTTTTCTCAAAGATCTGAATCAAGATATTGAACATAAATGGTATCTGATTTCTTGAATGTCGTAGAGCGAGGCATTTCAACCATTTTATGAAAGTGTAACTAATTGGCATAGTTCACTTCTGAGACGGGAAATTAAAAAAAAATTAAAATAATAGTTTTTCACTGCTTTTGTGTTACTTTTCTATACAATGTGTACAATATATTTTCTAAACCTCGAAGTGTAGGCTATGAGAACGTTCTTTTTTCTTAATTTCATTGAAGCTACAGTACCGACCAGACCCAACCTGACACAAAGCAGTCCCAGAGCAGTCCCGGGGACTGCTTTCTGGGATTGCTAAAGCAGTCCCAGAGCAGTCCCACAGCGGTCCCACAGCGGTCCCAGCAGTCCCAGCGGTCCCAGCAGTCCTAGAAAGCAGTCCCAGCAGTCCCAATGGGCGAGGTTTATTAATTTAATGGGCGGAGCTAACTCAGAAATGAGATTTGCAATAAACAATGGAACTATAAAAGGCAGTAGAAATTGATTCTTGATAGTATGCCAGGAAGCCTTACATGTATGCGAAGGTCATTTATGAACATTACGCGCTTAGAAACAAATTGAATTAATATTTATTGAAGGAAGCAGGCTTTCACACGTACATGTATGAATTAAACTGAACATGAATATTTAATCATAATTATTGGGTATATTAATAATTCAATTTCTTTATTTTCTGTGATTGATACTGTTTCCCATATTTATTTTCTACACAGAAAATTAAATGTGAATTAATTATTTTCCACCAGTAAGAATTAGCTTTAAATAGATTTCATTGTTATATGGCCAATTTTCATACTATCGGGATACTCAAAAGGAATTTTTGGGGCTTTTAGAAAATTCTTTGTTAATTTTGCCATGTATTATTTTTCAGACATTATTATTTTTACTGACATGTCAATTTAATTACTGTTAATTTCTCTATCTCTATAATACTCAGTTTTAAGTGTTTTATTTGTAAATGTTAGAATGTACATATGTAAATGACCAGAATTGAACCTTCAGATTATGTTCACAACTAATTAATCCTGAATTCATACACATTTCATTTATCAGTTTTATTTTTGCATTACACTGTACATACCGGTAGATTGAAATTAGGGTCATTGTTGACCAGCTTGTTCAATGATGTGAAACGCAGATATACCCAAATAACATGCACTGATTTTCTGCCCTAAGGCGATTGAATTTGCGGGTGTTGATACCATTTAATAAACATTAATCGGCCAGGTAAACACAAGCAAAAGAAAAAAGAAATAAATCACAATTCCCGGTATTTTCAACTGTTTATTTTTAAAATAAATGTACTCTTTTGATAACTTGTTTATAAATTAAAAACTGCCGGTAATTCATTAATAAATTCCCCAATGAATATTCACATTGTTTCACATTGTTTAAATTATGGAAGAATGGTAGCATTATTTTATTTCATGGTCATTTAATAAATTGTTAGGCTTTATTTGATAGTTGCATGGAATACTTTTTTTAGCTTGGTACTCGTAAAACACGAAGCTTTTCAATCAAAAATCGTATATCTTACTGTAATGATTATTTTTAAATAGTGCCAGTGCGTATTTTGAGTGCACATAATTTTACTTTAAATAATAAAATAGGCCTACATGTAGATATTTTTTCTCATAAACCTGTAATTCATTTTCAGGGATAAAAATCTTCACCTGACTTCCTTATTTAATAACTTTATTTAAAAAAAATATTCTAACTACATTTGTGTAAATATACAGTGTCAGTCTCTGAAAATATTAATTAACTATAATAACTCTACTCATCAAAAGATTGTAAGAAATCCTTGCTTTTTTAATAGTTTAAACTCCTCTCTGCTGCAAGTAAACAAAACAACTGAGAGCCTGCAAATTCAGAATACACAAGGGGGCGGAGCTATCATGTCACTCAGAACCTTTTTCACACATGAGTGAACAAAGCAGTCCCAGAAAGCAGTCCCAGGGACAGCTGGGACTGCTGGGTCTGCTTTTTAGAGCAGTCCCAGGGCAGTCCCATAGCAGTCCCACAGCGGTCCCAGAGCAGTCCCACAGCAGTCCCAGAGTGGTCCAAAGCAGTCCCGGTGACTGCTTTCTGGGACTGCTTTGGTGTCAGGTTGGGTGTGGTCGGTACTGTATCACACCTATTTAATAGATGAGTCCAAAGAAAAGGCGCGAAGATTTAACGTGGCGTTTGGCGCGAAATTATGAATAATGGGCCGTCTTTTTATAATTCTAAGACAGGTGTACTGTAGCAAAAGTATACACAAGTACATTTAGAGCAGTACTCCCGATAGCGTAATGGTTAGCGCGTTGGGGATAAAAGGGGGGAAAAGCGGATTGGATTTTCACGCTGGCGACCTGGATTCAATTTGTGACCAAAATTTTTAATCACTTCTCAGCTCGACATTACGAGTTTTTTTTTCCAGAATCGGACGGAAGACCTCTCGTTGCTCGCAACGAGATCGTTTCTAGTTATTATTATTTTTTTTCCGTACATCTAATTTTGTGCACGCGATTTCTCAAAGACTACTGGACGGATTTTCATGAAATTTGCAGGAATAATGTGTCATTATCTGACACTTTTCTGATTTTAAAATGACTTTTTGTCCAGGGTTAATCTCAAGAACGGCAAAAGATATCACTGTGAAACTTTCAAAGATTATAGGTCGTGATAAGTACTATCCAGGACGCGACGTTTTGTTCGTCGTCTCTACTTCCGGTCGTTACCAGATGCGAATTTAAAAAGTCGAATTTTCTAACTTTTTTGTTTTTCAATATTTTTAAATTATTTTTGGAAGGTAATAAAGTTAATAAACACTTTTTAAATTAGGCTAAATATATAATTGTTTGTAAATTGATAAATCCAAACTCGAGATATTAACATTTGAAAATCTGAAGCGTTACCAAAATGGCGGCGGTCTCTGTCAACTCCGACATTTCGCAATAGGGGTTTACAGAGGCAGCCGAGCGTTTGCTTGAATGAAAGTAACATAAGGAGCAATGAATTGTGAAGGAATACTTGGATTGTCATGACGTAGGTACGTTGCATTTCTGCCTCAAACTACATTTATAATCCAAGTTCTCCTTCCACGTCTTCGTGATAAACAGGAAATTTAAAAAAGTGAACCATTCATAGCCGTTTCACTGCTTTAGTGTCACTTGCCTATATACGATATTTGATGTGCTAAATATACTTTCAACACATCGAAATTTAGGCGATAAGAACGCTCTTTTGTCATTTCATTGAAGCTATCACACTTATTTAATAAGACATTCCAAAGGAAAGGCGCGAAAATTTACACGTGGCGTTTGGCGCAAAATTATGAATAGTGGCCCGCGTTTCATAATTCTAAGACATTTTCTGTATATACAAGTGCATTTAGAGCAGTGACCGCAATAGCGTAATGGATAGCGCGTTCGGAATAACAAAAAGCGCGTTGGATTTTCCATGAAGGGCGACCCGGGTTCGATCCCCCGTGTGTCCGTATTTTTTTTTTCACTTTTTTTGGCAGGATTTTTCTTTTTTTATTTCAGAATCGGACGGAAGACCTCTCGTTGCTCGCAACGAGGTCGTTACTAGTTAAGGTCTTCCGACTTCCTTCGGAAGACCTTATTGTTTTCCTTCTGTTTTTAAGGTCTTCCGTCTTCACGGAAGACCTTATAGTGATTCTACTGTTTCTTATTATTATTCTTATTATTCTTTTTTTGACAAAATTTTGTCCAGGCGATTTCTCGAAAACTATTCAGCGGTTTTTCATGAAACTTTCACAAAAAATGTGTCATTATATGAAGTTGTTACATCCGAAGAGAAATTTGGAAAATTCGCTTCTGGTGCCAAGTTATGGACGATTTCCTGATTTTAAAATGCGATTTTGTCGCCCCTTTTTCTCAAAAATAGCTAAAGATATGACCTGGAGACTTATTGGAGAGGATAGTTTGTCACTTTGTGGTTTGCGGAATCACCTTCTCGTGCGTCGTCAGTACTTCCGGTTGTTACGAGATGCAAATTTAAAAAATCGTACTTTCTAACTTTTTTGTTTTTCAGTATTTTTCATTTATTCTTGGTATGTTAATAGAAACCCTCCTTATAATGCTTACTATATAATTTGTTTGAATGTTGATAAATCTAAACTCTAGATATTAGCATTCA
>NW_026923975.1:0-22502 GCF_032062105.1 Saccostrea cuccullata
GAATTTGGATGCCCAGCAAAAATCCATAGGATCGACCACGGTCATCTCTTAAAAGATTAATTGAATTCACTTTAAACATGATAATTTTCATTGCGTATAATGTAATATCTACAGGCAGAATGGATCAAACCAAAGTACCGCCCATCCCCTACTTGGCCTGAAACGGGCAGGGTGGAATTTAAATCCTACTCAACACGGTACCGAGAGGGCTTAGACCTCGTGCTGAAAGGAATTGACTGTATCATTAAAGGGGGCGAAAAGGTTTAGCAACATCTTTTTACTACAAAAATATCGTCGTTGATAAAGTATTTTTTTTAAAGAAAAAACATAATTTCAACGTTATTTTAGAGCAAGTTTCGATCTTTCAAAAATACTAATATGCATGGACATCTACATTGTTTGTTTAGAATTTGTCGTCATGTCACTTATGTGTCAAACTTGTAAAAAAAAAAAGGGGGGGCACAATTACAATTAACCAATCTTTTTTCTTTATTTCAACTTCTAGGATTTTTTTCAGGGATATAAATTTTACTTACATTTGAAATATGATGTAATTTTTTTTTCTAGATAGGTATTGTAGGTAGAACAGGCGCAGGGAAATCATCCGTGACGCTGGCGCTCTTCCGCATCATTGAGCCATCAGGGGGAGACATTAACATTGACAATTCGTCGATATCTTCTATGGGGCTCCATGACTTAAGATCTAAAATAACAATACTACCTCAGGTTAGTGATTTCTTTTAAATGAATTCAGGATATCTTTCATGCCTGGTTGTTTTTTTAGCAAAAAGTAATTGACTCATAGTTATGATTCAATATAGTGTAGAGTACTGACTTATGACTTATACGGACTTATTTCTCTATTTCATTTAGATTAGGCTTTATGAGTCAATTTTTGTTGATTTATTTTAATATAGTGCCTTTACTTTACTCTAATGTATTGAGTAATTACATCAATATTTAGTCTAAATGCTCAGAAATTTTCGACGTACTTTTTTTTTCGTATGAATTATATTAAAATATTTAAATGGCTTATTTCTGCATTGCCTTATTATCCTGGATTCTAGTACCAAATAATTATTTACAATGTTTATTTTGCCTTCTACTTTGATATAAAGTACTGAGTAATTATCGACATTTTTAATCCTGTTGTATTTTCTCAGGATCCTGTCATATTTTCTGGATCCATCCGTTCAAACTTGGATCCGCTCCAGAGATTTTTAGATCAGGATCTTTGGGTGGCGATAGAGAGAGCTCATATGAAAGACTTCGTCAGTAGCTGTGTAGGGCAGCTAGATTACGAATGTGGGGAAGGAGGACAAAACTTCAGGTAACAGCTCGGATGAAAGTGAGGCTCAAGTTAGAACTCAAGCAAGTAAGAACTTAAGTGTGAGAGTTCAAGTGAGAACTCGAATAAGAGCTCAGAAGAAAACTTCAGAAAACTTTGAAAGATTTGGTTTTTTTAAGAATCACAGTATCTACGAGTAAAGTTAGAATGAGGATAAAGCAAAACAAAGCATACCAAACGAAGTCCAATTTTAGCTTTAGTATTTCAATTTCACGAAACTTCTCTATTTAATATGAATAATGCAAGATGCAATTATGTTACTAATCAAAACCGTAAAAAGTATCTTTTGTTTATTTTTAAGCAACGTTTAAAAAATTATATCGATGTATCCATGTATATTTTATGTGAAATATTTTATGTATATTTTATATATTATGTAGTGTTGGTCAGCGACAACTGATTTGTCTGGCTAGAACTCTACTACACAAGACAAAGATCCTGGTTCTGGACGAAGCCACGGCAGCCGTGGATGTAGAGACAGACGAACTGATCCAGAGGACAATTAAATCAGAGTTCAGTGACTGTACTGTACTGTCTATAGCTCATAGACTCAACACAGTGATGGATTACGATAGGTGAGTTACTCTCTATAGCTTATAGACTCAACACTGTGATGGATTACGATAGGTACGGTACTGTTCATAGACTCAACACTGTGATGGATTATGATAGGTGAGTTAATGTTTATAGCTCATATACTCAACACTGTAATGGATTACGATAGATGGGTTACTGTCTATAGCTCATAGACTCAACACTGTAATGGATTACAATAAGTAAATTACTGTCTATTGCTCATATACTCAACACTGATTGATTAGGAAAGGTAAGGTACTGTCTATAGCTTATAGACTTAACACTGTGATGGATTACGATAGGTGGGTTACTGTCTATAGCTCATAGACTCAACACTGTTACGGATTATGATGGTTGAGATGTCTATAGTTAATAGAATCAACACTATAATGGATAACGATAGGTGAGATACTTTTTCATCTTAAGCTGAGCGTTAGATTATATGTAACTCATTGTATTAAAATCACTAAGGATATTGATATCTTCCTATCTGTTTAATAAAAAAATTCTAATATTCTTCCGCTGTCTCGGATTTCTGGAAAATATTGCAATTAATGACTATTTTGTTAGACTTTTCAATGGCGCCTTTTGATGAATTCTAATTTTATAATTTTTTTTACAGAATAATGGTGATGGACAAAGGGTTGATAGTCGAGTTTGGAGCCCCACAAAAACTACTGGAGGATAAATCCGGGGTCTTCTACTCGATGGCTAAAGCGGCTAACCTCGTTAATTAAAATATCTTATCTAGAATTATTATAGTACTGTGAAATCACTTATTTTCGGGGGATGGGGTATTTTTGTTGTTTTCAAGGTATCTCAAGAGACTCATGAATTTATTTCCATCTAGAAATGCTATTTTTCATATACATTAATGCTGAATAATTTTTCAACCACGAATCATTTCAAATCATATCCGAAATTAATTCCCATGAATCAGTATATTTTCCTTAAATCACAAAAACCTGATCCCTAGAAAATATGTGATTTTTTGTTCTATGATGCTCAATAAACGGATATGCAAATTGAATAAAGTAGATTTCAAAATGATTTGTGGTCAATCTCACTATACTTATAATCATATATTTATCCAGAATTACTCTTGAAATGTAATAGGTGTTGAAAATTACATGCATATCGGTATACCTATTAACATGACAGACTGATATTCAGTATGGATACACTACCTTGAAAGACATTGTAGGTGTCCTACTTTCGACAGAAAGTTAGAAGTAATTCTGTTTACATATTAACATTATAGACTGATATTTAGTGTGGATACACTACACTGGAAGACAGCGTTCATATTCAATTATCTGAAAGACTCTTTTTAATTTCACATTGTATTTTTGTATGATAATTTCCGCATTTTTCATGGCAGCTTCAACGATAAAACCCCATTTTAAGAAAATATTCTGCCAATAAAATTTGCTTACTTGACGATCGGACGTTAGTCCTTCATTGTAATTATAAACTGTTAAAATACCGCAGGGTGAAGCTTACTTCAACATCACACAGGACATTATCAGACGTTAGTCCTTCATTGCATTTATTAACTGTTAGAATAAAAGGCTTACCTCAACATCAATCAGGATATTTTAATAAGACGTAAGCATGATAAAAAAGCTTCACGTTCACATTTTCTGAGTACCGGAAATCAACTGTGACATCACACGGAAACTTAAACAAGCAAAATTATCTAAATAAAAGAATATATGCTATCACACAGAAACAATTTTTATTTTGAAAAAAAAAATCTGTTTTAGAAATACGTCACAATTAATCCATTGACTTTGACCTGTTAATTATGATATTAAACTGCTGGATCTAACTAATTTGATCTTGCTGGACTGAGAATTCAAACACTACGTCTATGATGTCACTGACGTTAGACTGCAGCGCAAAGAAATGGATGAGTGGATTTAGCATTGTAATAATAATACCTTTTGGCAAAATCTTTTAAATATTTTTTTATAATAAACGTTATAACAATACACACTTTTAAAAGAAAAATTGCACAAGAATTGTTGATTTAACAGCGTTTAGCTGGTAAGTGAACAGCAATTGTGACGTCATTTTTCTTTTTAGTCACGTGACACATATCCTGTCTCCCCTTAATCTGGATAATTATATAGACTTGAGTAACCACGGATGTTAGATTACGTGGATGAATGCTACTTTTGTGGTGAGTTGTATTGAGATGAAAGGCTGGTTATAAACTTACAATCCTTAAAGCAAGGTAAAAAAATTTCATGCATAATAATAAGTTAAAACATTTCAATTAGCATAATTACACCGGTAGATACATGAACGCAATATCTAAATGATTATCTAGTTTATCAGTGTATTTGTATCTCTTTATTTGTTATCTAACAAGATGAAGATCAAAGCAACATACATACATGCGTGAGCAGAACAAATAACATATACAAAACGTATTTATGATCACATCATATTTTTACATATCAAAATAATATTAAGCTGGAGGTTTGACACACTCTCTCTCTCTCTCTCTCTCTCTCTCTCTCTCTCTCTCTCTCTCTCTCTCTCTCCTTTACATTTTTGTAAGCGAGTTAAGTGTACTAAATAGCTTAGCATTTTTTAAAGAGAACTATTCATTACACTTGATAGCATTTAGACTTGAAACATAATATTTGGTAATATATAATTTTCTTTCAGTTCTTAATTGCTCACAGCGTTATATTAAAGTGAAATTTGTCAGAATCATACGAAAGCCCAGAAGGCTCATTCGAGATTCGAGTTTCCAAATACGAGATTCGAAATTCGAGATACAAAATTCGAAATTCGAGATTCAAAATTCGAGTTTCGAGATTCAAGATCCAAACGAACCAATCAAAAGCGGGTTCAACATTTGATTACTTCCCTTTATTATGTTTTTCTCTCTCTATATCTCTCTACAAGAAAAAGTGTTATATATATTAGAAGGAAATTTAAATAATTAATGGAATTTTGATTCAGCAAAAATATTTTTATTCTCTTAAATATTAAATCTCACATATCAGGAGTATATATATTTTTGAATTGTCTACTAAACTTGAATTTTGTGCATTTCCTCTGTAAGGAAAACCACAGGTACTTATGGACGGTACCACCTCTCCCGCCTTGATATTCAACCCTAGGGCTTATTGGACATTTTTTCACAAGTTATATTTATCAAACTTATTCATCATGTGTACAATAACAAAAAATTGTAAAATCCCCAGAATAATCGCTCAACACCCCCCCCCCCCCGTCATAATCCCACATTTTCTCCGTAAACAGCATTCTTTCTTGTAAAGTGGGGTAATAAATAGTGGGGGTTTTTTTTGTTTTGTTTTCTTTTGTTTTTTTGGTTGAGGGATTATTCTCGATTTTTTCGTATTGTAAGGCTACACATAACAGAGAATTAAGCCCTCAATATCAAGGGGGGGGGGGGGTCTTTCCACACGTTCCTGTGTTTTTCTAAAAATTAAGACAAGAAACATATATTGACGCAAGCGTCAAAAATCGCAAACCAATTAATGTTCCTTTTTATGAAGCAACTAAAGACTATGGTGATCTGTTTTTAAAATATCTTACATCTATCTTTTAATATATATCCTCGTGATATTAAAAGCTTGTGCTCGACATTACATGATTTTCTTAATTATATAATGCATGTTCAGTATTAACCCCTGGTACTCTGCGTCAACAACTTTTGAACCGTGGGCCTGTATGGCATTTACATTACAAGTTTAAAACTAAAATTTAATGTAATCTACAACTAGATATGCAGTGTAGTTTACTTTAATAAAAATGCAACAAATATGTTGGTATCCTAAAATTGCTCTCTCTTAGAGGAAAGAACTAAACTCCCTCTAGATCCGCCACTACATTTCTTCTCTTTGAGTTGTAGCGGGAAAATTCTTGGCACATTGTAAAACGTGCATTATCCTCGTTGCTAAGGGCCAAATCTTGTAATATTCTGTAGCCTGCTAAGTCTTTTAATGAATTAACATTTAACCATATTTTTCAAAATGTATATATATGTACATATGTACACGTCATTTTAAAATAAATACGTACAACAAATCCCGTTTGAATAGAGAAAGTATAATTGTGTAATATACATAACGCGGTCTTTGCTTTAGACTACGCCCAACACACACCTCAAACATGTCTAAATTTCTAAATCAGTATTGGATGAAATATTTACCTCATTCTTCTTAAGAATTTTTAATTTTATGTTTATTGTGCGTTCTTCTTTAACCTTTAGACCGTTTTTTAATAGATTATTATATTAATGTTAAATTATTTTTATTCAAATTGTTTGAACTCCGCAGAAACGCACAGCGACTTCAAACTTTCATATCACATAACCGATCACCTCCTGGCCGGCCGGTAATTAGTCGTCAAATTAGTCGTGGTACAAAAATATAATTATATACTCCTGATATATGTATATGTATCTATTTAATATTTAAGAATCTATAATATAAATTGAAATATTTTTTGCGGATCAAAAATCCATTAATTATTTAAATTTCCTTCCAATATATATAACACTTTATCTTGCATTGTAATTTAATGAAATGACCCATTTGATATAATTATATTGAATTATTTCTTGATAGTAAAAACATAATAAAGGGAAATAATCAAATGTTGAACCCGCTTTTGATTGGTTCGTTTGGATCTTGAATCTCGAAACTCGAATTTTGAATCTCGAATTTCAAATTTTGAATCTCGAATTTCGAATCTCGTGTTTGGAAACTCGAATCTCGAATGAGCCTTCTGGGCTTTCGTAGAATCATCTTTTTTTTACATGAAAACATATTTTATTAACTCTTTCAGTACCCCCATCTTCCTGTTTTAATTGTTAGTTTATGATTTGATGTTCTGAATCAAGCTTGAATGTATTTCGTATGATTACTAAAGACGCTATCTACATAAATTGACATCTAAAGTTTGAATTTATGAATAGGTTAAGCATCATATCTTTCGAAGAATCATTGCAGTATGACTATTCAAACATTTGATAAGACAAACACTTTTGAATAATTGAGTCTGATTCCAAATATTGCTAGTGATATTGATTTCGAAATTAATGTGTATAATTAATTTCAAATTATTTAATCATTGAGAATCATATCCATTGTAAAATTTAGCAAAGTAATTTATACATTCTATTGCAAAATGTTGATTGTTTTCCGTGTAATTTTTTAACCAATATGCAATAATTTTTATTTTGACATGCACAATTTTATGTTCACTCCCTAATTCACCACAGATCATAAAATTGGGAGAATTTAGTGTTATATAAATTTTTTTTAGAATTTTATGTGTACTTCTTCTTTAGTTTCAACATAACTATAACCCAACACTTCTTAAACATTGACAAATAGGAGCTACAATCTTATCGAACAATTACATTTGGTCATATTGAGAAAGGTTTAATTGGTAACTCCTTTTCGAAATACAATACATTGCGTTATTCCCTCTTTCAAGAGCATATGGTTTAGACTTATTAAATGAAGCAGTTGTTGCGAAAATAAAGTATTTAAAATGTTCAACAATTTTATTTTCTTTGTTGGTGTAATAAGAAAAACATTTTGTTGTACAATATGTACCTTTGAAAAAAATGATAATTTTTAAAAAATAAATTGAATATTTAACTCCAAGTTTCCATTTTCCACAATACAATAAAAACTCTAAAATTGATTCTGTAAATCTTGGGGTGATTCGGAGAATAAAAATGTATCATCTTTATTTTTCTTTTTTCTTTTTGATGTTTTCAAATGCTTATGTCATCCTCAGCTATCACAGGGTCAATTTCTTCATTAGTATATATACTCAAAAACAGAAACGCATATTGTTTTACTCATCAAAGAAATTTTGAAAGAAAAAGTATTTCAGAAAGATGTATTTTATGAGGAAATACAAAATGACAAAAAATCATACGCTAATTTTTACCATTTTGCTTTTCGTAATAAAATTCACCTGGCTTGGTATATATTTCTAAAGTTTATATTACACTTTTAGCACCAAGGTAACATATTCTGAAATTTGTTTTCATCTGTAAACCTGCACTGAGTGTGTTTTGTCCATATTTGTAATTATATTGAAATGTATAACATTTTCCAAGTCTATTTCATTTTCCAGTTCTTAAGAGAAAAAAATGACATGATATTAAGTCTCCTTCAAAGAAGAGATTTGTTTGTATCATCTATCCTTAAGCGAATTTTGTTGAACTTTTGAGATTCTCGAGGGGTGTGCCTGTGTTTGTAGTAACGTATATGCATGGCTGCGGCTTTATAAGAGACCTATTCGTTATCAATTTAATAAGACTGTGAAATATTGAGCCATTCATTCAAGAATATGACTCAATTTTTGTAAGATCACACTTATTTACTTTTAATTTTCATAATTACAAGTTGCAATAATAGCTTGATCTGTGTCTCAAATACAGAGAAACTGCGTGTGATACTAGTCTATGAATAGTTGGATAAAACTTTTATCCCACTACAAATCAGGGGAGATTTTTTATACCATGTTAAATACTTCACAATCTATGTTTTACACAGCTTTTGTATATATAAGACTCCGTGTTATTTTACTTTATTCCGCTCACGAAAAGCCCACTGAAATTTTGCAACTGTGGAATTCAAAAACAATATCACATTGAGCTATATCCACAGGAGGAAGGGGTAAATATGGGATAAAACACAATATATTACAGAGACCCAGTCAGCATTCATATATTGGCCCAACGTTGGTAGAGTAACGGTCTGTTGGGTCAAGGTTGGTGTTGGTATAACATGATTGGGCCAACATTGGGCCAATGTTAGACATTATGCTCTTAGTGGCAATATCAGCATATGTCAGTTATTCGTTGTTGGGCCAATGTTGGCCCAATGTATCTAAATCTCACATAAGTTGTCGTGATAACATACATTGGTTTTACATTGTTAACATTGGCCCAATGTATGTAATTTTCACAGAAATTACTATCTTAAACATTGGTTCTGCATCGTTGGACTTACGTTGGCCCAATATTGAATACTGAACATAATGAACATATGCAGGTGTACAACGATTGGACCAGCGTTGGCAAGACAGCGTTGGCACAATGTTTCAAACTTAGCATAAAATGGTTGGTCTCGTGTAGTTGGACCATTATTGGCCCAATGCAAATTTTTGTCAAAGATATACTGCAACAGCTGGGAGGATAATTCTACTAAAAAGGTTGATCATTTATGAGTATGTAACGCTACACACGTGTAACTGAATCAGTATACAACTATAAATTAAATGTATCCTACAATAAGTTAATAACATTAATTTTGTTATCTGGCTTTATCTCTTAGTGCTTTACCTATACAATAATAAAATTGGCCCACTGTGTCAAATGTGTAGAGAGAGAGAGAGAGAGAGAGAGAGAGAGAGAGAGAAAAAATTACATTTCCTTAACAGACACTAGTTAATCAGGTACATATCTCTATATTTTTATGCCAAGGTATAAGGCTAACACAGCTGGTCCAAAATAAAAATATAGCTAGTGTTAAATACTATAATTTCTCTCTCTGTATCATGCACACACATATATCATAATGTTGTGCAATTTTTATATTAAATAAGTCTTCATGAGTTTCATTGGATATCATTAACGTATTATATATCATATTGGGGGAAAATACATATGGATATGCATGCATTTCTTGGCTATATGCACGAATTTATATTGTTGCAAATTAAAAAAATACTGTTTCCCTTGTGAAAGCCAAAAAGTAATACTGCATACAAACGAATCAATTTAAGAATTTCAAAAGAAATTCTTGGATGTGGGTCGAGAACATTGTAGAAGACACATTAAGTGTAACGCCAATGTAGCATTGCAGCTGTACGTGCTATTCCACTCTTTGAAAGATGTCACTCCCTCCCAGGAGGGCAATAAATTAAGTTTTTGAGTTAAAAAGAGGTCAGCTTTCCTCGTGCGCAAGATGTAGAGAACAAAGACAAAGGACTGAATTTTGTTTGAGGATAGACGCAGTTAAAGCAAAATGTGAGTATTTCTCTTTTTTTTTTTTTTTGTGCATGAGTATTTTAAAAGGAAATTTTCGATCAATGATCATAACATAGTGGAACAGATTTTGATCTACAATGTAGCAAATTCGATCTGTACATGTATGCATATTCTTTTCTCATTATATGTGATTTTTGGTTTTAATTTTTGTATGTGGGATAAATCTAAACTCTTGTCCTTTAAAATAGAAATGAGTAAAATATATACACTGTATATATAATAATTAACTCATTAAAACGCGCAACGCTCCATTTTCGCATATGCATGGGGGAACGTGGGGAGGGGACGATCCTTGTTGATAGAGACACGTGCATATATGCACTTTGAATTATGGTGCTATAAATACTATAATATTAGTTCCCTTAGACCAGTATTTTGTACTTTCAATAAGGTCTCAGACAAAAAAAGTCCTAAAAAATTGTGCAGCGATCTCGGGTCTTTCCGATACTAACCGGAAAAGTTCAAGTATGTGTGATTCCCAAATACATTTATAATTTCTTATTTCTGTGTCTGATACATTTTTAATTTTGTAAATAATCATATGACATTAAACGACCCATTATAAACAGTACGAATAAAAATAGTTGGAGTAAATTGAAGAGCTATGGTAATATCATTAAGCATTAAAATCACATTGTACTTTTTAGGTAAGAAAACTGGGAACGATTAGAGGTGACAATACGAAACAAAGTGTACGAAGAATTATGAGTTCAATCACAGACATTGGTGTTGCAAAGAAAATGAACTGGCTAGGGAGGGATGATAATTAAGAGAGCATTTTTTCTCATTGAAAGATGTGTTGCTGTGTGAGTATTTTTTTTTTTTGCATATCTTTAAAATATTATTTTATACTCCCTAGATAAAATGATCTTGGTTTGTTTGTTTGTATGTGTGTGGATCGACAACTTACAAATTTAGTTAAACATGAAAAATATGTCGAATTGTCAAAGATCAGACATGCATGTGTCAAGGGTAATGCATCAAAGTCACATTAATTTATTGAGCTAAGATTACAATTTTTTCATGCATACTTTTGACATAATGTTGCACAAATATCTTGTCATCAAAATGATTGCTAGTAAAGTAAACCAAAAACACATTTGTATTTTAATTTGTACATTAGTTTATCTAAGTTTGTACACTGTAATATAATGTTTAGACTATTTTAATCCAACATAAATTGTGTAATTATACCTGTAAATACCGAAACAATATTTTTCTATCTTACTTCTAAGGGCAGATCACTCTAGTGACATAAAATTACCCTACAAAATAGATCTATCTCTGTAGTGTAGTGTGCAGTTTTAAGTAATTAAAAAAAATTTTTTTTCACATAACAAATATAATCACAGTATCTTATTTTGACAGTAACTGTGAGAAAGAATGGATGTTGCAAAGATGCAAAAGACAAAGATATCGAAGATGCTGAAAAGGACTGGTTACGATACTCTTGAGATAGGGATGGGGGTAGGAAGGAGAGGAAACAAAAAACGGCAGCAGAATAGAAGGAGACCAACCGATGTATGGCCTTGAAATGACTTTGAATTTTTTGGTATCTGGAGAATTATCATTATTACCCTTTGACTTTAATTTAGTTTTTAATTTTAATTTTTGATTTAGTGTTTTTAATTCATTTAAATGATTCAATTAGTAAACCGTATCAAATTATCTTATTCTTGTTATTTCTCCCACTTATTGGAAATTAAAAATATGAGTCATTAGTTGAGAACTCTGGGACAACGTAAAACAAACTGTGGGCCAACATAAAAAAAAAACGCCGAGCCAATGTGAAAATAACACCGGGCCAACATTAGAGAAACAATGGGCCGATGTCAGAGAAACGCTGGGCCAAGGTAAAAGAAACACTAAGCCAACGTAAAAGACACATTGGGCCAATATAAAAGACATGCTGGGCCAACATAAGTCCAATATTTGTAGTCTAGTACGTAGGCCCAACATATATCCAAGGTTGGGCCAACATCCATGTAATCGGCGTCTAATGTTGGGCCAACGTAAAGCCAATACGTTGGCCCAACATGAGCCCACTTTGCACTTAAACATTGAACCAACATTGGTGTGCAACGTTGGGCCAACAAAATGAATATTGTTGGCGTTACATTGGGCCAACATATTGATGCTGACTGGGGAGAAATGAATGATAAAAATTTCGGCAATTTAAGCGTTTACTTCACCCTGTTGAAAATATTTATTGCAGAGTTCCCACCTTGTTAGGGGAGGTAGATATATCGTAAGAAGATCTGAACTCTGTTTGTTTGTGACCCTTGTGTGACCTCTGAACTTCATGCTCGGGTGGCCTCCTGCCTTTTGAATGATAGTGCTAGATGATATGGCCAACAATAATACAACAGTGGACCACTCCTGTCAGAAAACGTCATTATGGGTAAGAAGTAAACTCTATGGCTGATCAATGGTGAAAATTATAAAATTATTATAAGAGAGAGAGAGAGAGAGAGAGAGAGCAAAAGATTCAAAAGTTCAACAACATTTAGTCATGTCAGTAGAAATATACAAAATAAAAATTTAGCGATGTGATATAATATCTATCGGTAAACAAAATATATGCAAACATAAATATGACTTGATATAGATATAATAATGTAATGTAACAGAAAAAGTAAAAGGAATAAAACAAAAAGAAAAATTTCAAAATGTTTTTTGCAGAATGATGATATATTTTCCGGGTCAGCTCCAAGATTTCCGGACTGTTTATTGGTCTGGATTCCATGTGGGTTCCTGCTTCTATGCTCGCCTTTCCAGATAGCTAGCTTATGTCACAATTATGTCGGTAATCCTCTGCCTCTCGGGATTAGAAGTATTATAAAAAGTGTGAGTAGAAATAATGAATTTCAATTGAATGTGAGAGGGACACACAGTGCGAGAGAGAGCAATAATTACGTTTCTTTAATGTACCAAAAATAGATTAAAATTATAGCTTCTAAGGTCTAAGTAAATGTGTTATATTAAATAGTTATTAAAGATATTTCACATGTAGAAGAAAATCCACCGTACACAAAAAATAAGACAACAAATTCTTTAAAAGAAGATAGGCCTTTGTTTATTTTTTTCTCGCTTAACACATTCCCCCCCCCCTTTTTTTTGTATCTCGCTTTACCCAGTGCCTATATTAATTTTTCATCTTGCTTTTCCTAGTGCCCGTATCTTATGAAAACAGAAATAAGAAATACAAATGGTGCCATTTTTGTTAAGTGATCACATTGACTTTTTATCTATTTAAGGTAGGATTCTTCTCTGGTTTCTGACTAGATGAGACATTCAAAGTATATTTGCGTATATCTCTTGTATATCTAGGTGTAAGGGATTTAAAAGACCATATTTTTCTTTCCTCATCACAGTTGCACAACTTTAAATAGAAATGGTAAACTGCATTTGAAAACTAGCAGGGACTATAATTTTGGCGGAATAGTGGCGTATGAAAATATCCTCTTTTCTGCCTCTCAAAATTATAATAGAACAATGAATTTAGTTATAATTTTAACACAATCAAAGACTTGAAGAAATTTTCAAATGTAAGTTTCATTAGAAATGAGGGACTAAAATTTCGAAATATATCAAATGAATATGATTTTGTAAACAAACTAAAACCATGTAGCTTCCAATCAAAGTACAGATTTGAGCAAAAAATCCATAAAAAGTATATTTTCTCTCTTATTAAACGATAAAAACCTCTTGTTTTTATTTCATTTTGTACATTTATAAAACTACTTTATTATATGTGAAAAGAAGAAAAAGTTAAATATGGGAAGCATATAAAGATAGCTAATAAATCCTAAAAAATTAAGAAAAACAGGGAAAATTCGGACTGGCCAATATCCAGGTTAGTTGAATTATTTATGTAAATTTGGTAATATCATTCTATAGACCTGATATAGTAATGACTTTTTATGCAAAAAAAACAATCTCTAAACGTTTGAAAAAGAAGTAGGCTTCACATGATTGGCAACAATATTTTTTTTATTCATAATGTCAAGGAAAAGGGTAATGACCTTGACCTGACCTTGCCTCTAATATAAAATGGTCAAATTTAATCTCACTGATACTATCACTTACTGATATTTTCTTCGAATTCTATGAAAATTTCATTAATTTTTAAATACAAGAAATATGAGAAGAATCCTCTCTTAAAACTTCAGGCAGAACCTCTTACTTCAATACTATCTATTGACATTCGATTTTCATAACATATTTCAATGAAACAAAGTAAATTCTTCAACATTCAATGATCATTCAATGAAAAAACTGCTCAGAAATTTATAAAGAAGTAAGTTTTATTAGGGACTATTTCTTGTGATGGAAGGATATATAACAGCACATATCCGAAAACCTGTACATTTATTAAATTTAATACCTTGGAACTTAAACTCTTAAAAGAAAACAAGGAGGTTACAAAATTGTAATCTGGACATTTTTTCTTATTTTTAGCAATGGAAGCTCGAATATGGACTCGAATATAAATTGATTCTAAAAGGAAAACACAGAGGTTACAAACTGTAAATTGGACATTCTTTGACTTTGCCTAGGTCAATATTGATATTTTTAGGTAAATAACGAACCATATTCAATACCAAAAGAGTCTATAATTGTTTTATTATATAGTGTAGATTTGAAGAAATAAGATATTGAAGGCTGTATGACGACACCATTTTCATTAAAATTAAAACAAAAACGTCCAGATTTCAATTTTTAACCTCTTTGTTTTCTCTTTAGAGTTTCGCTATGAGTAAGACGTCCAAAAATTTCCCAAACAAAAATCCGCGATGGGTTTTTCTAACAGTTTTTCTTCTCGAATACACAGCTGGCTGCGGCTGCTGCAACCTTTGTTTACGACACTGTTTGAAGTGTTGATAGTGAGTTTACTATGCCGGTCCCTTGGAATTTCCGTTCTGATATGCTAGGAATATTACATATAGATCTCAATTTATATTTTCAGTACAAATTTTACAACTTTCCTTTACAAGGTTTACCGAGAGATAAAGATATTTTAAGTTTTATTGCCTGAAAATCACATGTTTTGACTGATATTTCAAAATTAACACCTACTTATCCTCCGTCACCGACTCCATTATTTTTAGCTTCTCGATACTTGTGACTAATCTGAACTTTAGTCGTTTAAAGTTTTTTACAAGAAAATATTTCATTGCCTATCTATAGATTTTTAATATATCAAATATGTTTGGTTTTTTTTTATTTCAAAAATGTCACATAATAATCTTAGAGATTTGTTCCATGATAAATATCACCCAAAGTATTTAAGGTAAAATATGATTATATACTTATTGCCATGGCTACATCTTATAAAATATAATAATATGATATAGGTTAAAGTGATTAACCAAATTTTGCAAAGAAATATTAATGTAAAAGTGAATTTTTAAACACATATCTTTCATATTAATAAAAAGAGTACAGAAGTGGCATTTCACACCAGATTTTAATAAAGACGTCATTTTTAAATTGCACGATATTCAATGAGAGTTTTTCTTCTGTACCGAAAATAGTTAATTACGGCATGTAAGAAGAAGAGTACTGTTTGATAAACACAGACAATCTGGACCGCGAACAACGTCAAACTATTTGTATTCTCTGCTGCCTTCAATGTAAGTATTGAATTTTCAAATTTGAATCTGCAGTATTAAAAAAACAATAAAAAACAAACAGACTATTTTTTGTCGTTAAAACGATGTATATAAAAAAAATTTTGAATGTCCAGACATGCATCTCTTTCTACTTTGTGCTCGGTGATTATATTCATTTCTTTATTTTTTCAAATTTTCATAAGATATAATCATCATGAAACTTGAAGTGCATGACTATAAAATGTTACGCTTTGCTATGACAAGGAAAGAAATTTAATAAAGCAAAGAGAAACAAAACTGTAATACCTGTCTACGACTTTTTGGGACAACCCTCGTAATAATATGATGTAGGTTAAAGTGATTAACCAAAGAGTCAAAATTTAATGTAAAAGGTCATATTAATTGTAATGTAGTTTAGTAAGATGCAAAATGATATATTTTTTTCTGCGAATTTGAGTCATAATATAGATATATCCAAAATAAACTAAAATTTTAAATACTCAAATATTGAATATATGATAATTTTTTTTTTTGTCAAAAATGTATATTTTGACAGTAAATATACTCGTATATAAGGAAAATCATTATAATCATCATATTCATGTATTGTTAATTTGATTACTTAGCATTTATGCAAATGTGCTCATAACTGTATTTCACCCTGTCAATACTTAAAGTATGACGGTTTTATTCAGACAATTGGTCAGTCGTTAATCTTAAACGCGGATATATGCATGTGTATAAGTGGACATCCTTATAAGTGGACATCCTTTTTCTTAGGCTGAGTTCAAGATCATCCTAGTTAACTTAGCCACTAGCCGTTATATTTAGATACATGTAATTATCTCTTTTTAACGGACAGCTAGCTAGATTAGCTGCTAGGCATTATATGTAGATAACTACCGAATAAGTAGAACTTTTAGCGAGGATTTACTTTTGGCATAATTAGCTAGGGTGGCGAGATCGCTAAAGTTAAATATCGCTAAAGATTAATTGCGTTTTATTTGTAATAGCTTCTTTAATATGCATTTAAAAATCGCTAAAATAACATCTCGCTAAGAATAAATTATCAGTTTTTGAGGACAAATCGCTAATTCTGAGTCTCGCTAAAATTACCATTTATACGGTATCTCTGTTGAACGGACAGCTACCTTAGCTGCCAAATGGTACATGTAGATAACCATCTCTATTGAACGGAGTGCTAGCTTAGTTGCTAAGTATCAAATATCGGATAAAATTGTATTAAGTTATTTTTGGAACAAAATTTGTTTATTTCAAACGAAAATCTATAATTATGTAAATTTACATTTCATTCCCTGAAATGTAGAAAATGATATTTTATTTTGTTAAAATCTTGTGGTGGTTTTTTAAGTTTTAACTAAGGAAGTCATTTTGGATTTGGTAGTAAGCATTAATTTTTCTGCTAGCTCTTTCTACGTAGCGGCTACTTTAGATCTCCATTTAGGAGCGTAAAAGTTTGTAGCGGCTACATATGAATGTGGCAGCTACGACGGTAGCACTCCCGCTATTTTGTTTAAATAAATAATAACAAAATGTCTGTATAAACATGTATTTCTCAGAGCATATTTATAAATATACCAAACATCTTCATTAATCTTATATAATAAAACAATAAAATTTGTTACTAAATATAGATTTAAGAATTTGATTTTTTTTAATTGCTAAACAGTCAAACCCTTTACCTCAAACCGAAAAGCAATATCGAGTTATCAAAAAATGTCGATATATCAAACAGGTATTTATAAAGTACAGATTTCATTTTTAAGTTGACTTCCTTCTTTTTAGTTTTGCCCGGTGGGGATCCGGGTTAGAATAGGTCCTCAGTACCCCCTTGCTTGTTGTAAAAGGCGATTAAATGGGGCGGTCCTTCGGATGAGACCGTATAAACCGAGGCCCCGTGTCACAGCAGGTATGGCACGATAAAGATTCCTCCCTGCTCAATGGCCGTAAGTTCCGAGCATAGGCCTAAATTTGCAGCCCTTCACCGGCAATGGTGACGTCTCCATACCAGTGTAATATTCTGGAGAGGGATGTTAAACAGTATACAATCAATCAATCTTTCTAGTTTGTATTTTTTACATTGCATGTTATATATTTTGTGTGAATGATTGCATTGATCGATTGTATGTTGTTCTCGTAAATTTTTCACTCATCTGGAGATGCCGCCACTTGGTGGAGAGCTACAAAATTTGTTCTATGCTCTTCACTGAAGGTCATTGAGCAGTGAGTGATCTCTTTCGTGCCAGTACCTACTGCGATACGGAACCTCGGTTTATATGATCTCATCCGAAGGACCGGTCTTCACGTCCCACAGTGAGATAAGAACCTGCGACGTAAGGATCAACTCCTTAATTGGCAACTCTAGAGCTGGCACTTTAACCTCTACTCACGCAGGCAACTATTTTGTGAATGAACTTTGGAGCTAATTCCAAGAAATGGACAACAGATATACATGCTTACTGTCCAAATGTCCTAATTAGCAGAAATTAGTGGTACACAAAGTTAAAAAGAATACAATACTATATACAATAATATACGAGGGGTGATAAAAAAAAGTTCGCGAAGTAGTAATTGAATAACTTCCAAGAAAGAAAATGTTTATAGAGCTTCAGTGATAAATTATTTCAAATTTGTCCTCTTCAATTTTAATGCACATCAACAACCGTTCTTCCCCTGCGTGGGTCACGTGACATGCTCCTTAGCGTTCTGTCACAGAAGTTTTAAGATTTTTCCGACTCTTATATTACTTACCATGCAAGTTATTTTTTACAACAAAAACAGTCCATTTGTCAGAAATGACCAAATCTCGGCATCGGCAATAGAATGGGTGGATAATGAAATCCACATTTAGAATGAGCATGGTGACCATCAAAACCCAAGTCCTCTGTCTTTGGAGCGTGGTTTATTAATTTTGATAAAGTGTGGGTGCCTTTTTTCATATCCGTTGTGTTTAAAATCTAAAGTAAACTATATTTTAGGGATTAGATACTTATATTATTGTTGAGATATTCAACTACTTTTTAAACTGTAAGTTGGTGATCTTTTATATTAAATTGCTTAACAAAGGACACGTGTCTTCCCCAGACTGGTTTAAATAGGCGACAGAACAAACATCATTTATAATATTACTCTTCCTTCACTTAAACAATCAATCCAATCAATGACTAAAATTCTGGCAAGTCTTTAGTCTTCATAAACAGTATGCAATTGTTTTATGCTTCTGCAAATAAATCAATAGAAATACGTTTACAATCGTTCTTTTCTCGAATACGACTGAGTATGTCATTTTTTGTGACAAATGACCTAACAATTGACGTCATTTTCACATTGTGATGTCACAAACATGGGGGAAACGTTTCATAACACATGTTTTTATAGCACATTTGTATGACTATCTGTGTGCCAAATTTCATTCTAATCTAAAGTGTGGATTTGTATATATAGAGATAGTTCGCGAAGTTTTTGATAACCCCTCGTCCAACTACGAGGGGTTATCAAAAAGTTCGTGGACTGAGGCTATAAAATTAATACTATGTAGTCTGTGCTTTCAAAATTTATTTGGAACATAAAACAACAAAAAATAAAGAAATGTTGAAAAATTTAGACTGATACGTTCATTATTTGCCAAATTATTATAAAATGAAGAAGACATTATATGATCACCCGGCGCTGTCGTCCTTTATTTTCATGACGTCCGATAACGTCATTGTTTTTTCAATGTCCGCTTCTTCTACCTCATACACCTTTTTGATGAGATTCCCTGGGGCTGAGTAAGGACTTAAACCCGCCTTGTTTATATGACTTTACAATGTCATGAACAGTGGTATTCAATAAATATAATATTCCGAATTGATTAATACATTGGGAGAGATCCGCGCTTGATTATGCCGGCATATTTTGCTTTTGGGAGGTCAATATCTACAACACATGATCAACGTCATTTTTTGACGTGATTGATTTTTCACACCTTTACTGCAAATTGACTTTAACTGTGTATCTCTTTTCTCTCTGAATCTATTTTGACATTAAAAAACAAGTACTCTGGATGCATATTATTTCTCTGTAGCACTTTCAACATATTTTAGGTCTATACCAGTTTTTTCAGGGGCAAAACTTCATAGAATGTTGGAAACGGAAACTCCTCCCCCCTTTTGACGTCATTTTCAAGGCCTCATTTGTTTGGACATTCCGTGTAAAATTTACGATAAAATTTCATGGAACTTCCAGAATAAAGTGAAAATTTCATATTTTATGGAACAATTGTTTTCCGACACATACCTGACTTCACGGGAATTTTGGATGCCAAATGATCATATCAAAGGAGCTTTTATTCAGTTACACATAGGTCGCAAAAACGTAGTGTTCGAGGTTGCGCCGCCTGGACATACCATTGCTTACAAAAACATTACTAATTTATTAAAAAATTAAATTTATGATTTATGGTTTATTCTTTAGATAGAAAAGATGATGCTTACTAGATATTTAAAAACTCATTGATGTGCCTAAAGCGGTTTTAATTTTATGACGCTAGTCCACGAACTTTTTGATAACCCCTCGTACATATCTGATATTGGTACCACTATACTTTCATGTTAATTAGTGTAATCTGATTCGTCGAGAAACATTTGTTAAAAAACAATTACCCACTGAATAATGAAGCCACAACATCACGCATATCTAGATGACGGGTGATATTCCGAAACAATACAGCGCTCAATTTATGCACGCAAGGTTCACGGTAATGTATTTTTGTATATTTCAAACATTCAGATGATATAATAAATATTGCATGATCTGAGTGTAACATTAAAAATTTTCACCCCTAGAAAATATTTAATTTATGCATGCATTATTCAGGGATTTTCAATAAGGCGAATGACTATATATGCACGTATAGAACCTTTATTTAAGAAAATTTGTTAATTATTTTTTCTTTAAAAGAGTGATTCAATAGTATTTTAAAAATTCTTGCAGCTCCTGTGTATAGTTTTGGCTGCCCTGACATGTGCACATGTGGTTTTATCTTCTACATGTGGATACCACTGCGATTCCGACGCCATGGTACCAGAGGAATACAAGATAGGCGCCTGGTCTCTGATATTTGTATTTGTAAGTACATTAGGACGTATGTTTTACTGCAAAGAGATTTATCTATCAGTATTTTTTATGCATGAAATCTTATATTAGTATAATTCTATTAAAACTTTGAATTTCTTTGTTGTAGATATATTTAGCTGTTATCACCCAGGCACTACGTAAAAATCACGTGATCTCTTCCGGGATTTTGATTACGTTCTGGATTCTACTTCTAGGCTGTAGCACTGTACCATTGCAGTCAGCAATATCATACAGGGTAACAATGGACTAGAAATAAAGGGCAATGTCATATAAAGTAATGCTATAATGCAGGGCAATATCATATAAAGTAATGCTATAATGCAGGGCAATATCATATAAAGTAATGCTATAATGCAGGGCAATATCATATAAAGTAATGCTATAATGCAGGGCAATATCATATAAAGTAATGCTATAATGCAGGGCAATATCCTACAGAGTAATTTCATAATGCAGTACAATGACATACAGGGAAACGATATAATTAATGGGAATGCCATATGATACATATATATTACATGGCTTCAAGGGCAGCATACACCAGGTATGCCCTTAAGTATTATGTAGATGCCGCAGAGGGCGACCATTCACTCTAGGGCTTTCCTGTCATTGAGAAGCAAATTGTCTGGTATTGCTGCTCCAGAATCAAGCCATGTAATGTATGGTATATAACATTTTTTTTAAAGTCATACATGCTATAAATAGCACCAGTTTAAATACGATTGAAAATTTATGTAATTTGTTTACCAATAAAAGTTACGAGAATACTGTAAAATACACCATTAGAATTAAACACGTTATAAAGTTATTAGATTATAATTATCTAAAATCCTCCGAGGAAATAAATTACTATCTTTAAATAAATCCATTATGTGATATCGCCGCTCTTTTTAGATTGATAAACAAACATGGTGTCAAGAAAAACGAGGTAGGCCGTTTGAGGTACTACTCACGTTTGACGTGGATGGCTAGCGTTTCACTCTGAATGATGCTTATCTTTTTAACTCTTTACAACTTACTTAACTGTTATACAACATACGTACACTTAATGTTCATGTCATAGAAATAGAAATTTACCATTTCCCGCAAGCACCTTATAGCTGATGTACGTTTCTCTCAAGTTCAATGTAAATAATATAATGATGTAATATTTTAATACAAAAATAACTTTTTTATTTTGTGAGATTTTTGCAAGTATAAAATAGAAGGAAATTGGCATGAAATTCAAGATTTCATGATTTTTTATAGTGCGTGAAAATACGTGATTGCGGGGAAACGGTATATGTGTGATTTTGCGTTAGAAATAGGAAATGGTATATGCGTTAAAATGCGTGACTGCGGGAAAGGGGGTTAATGTAATCATTATCAACCATATACTCTGTAAAGATGCATATTTACTTTTTATTAATAATTGTTATCAAAATGCAACATACCTCGTTGTCTATGATTTCTCATGGACACGCATGTACATATATAGACCTACTGTTTACGCACTTTTACGCAGACATTTTAATTTCGCGGAACTGTTAAAGTTATCAAAGCAACTGTCTCTGTAATTTCGAACCCGACGTAAGTAAAACACAGAATGATCTCACATTGTGTTTAGCAGGGCAATTAAAATATTTCTGGTGTAATATAACTATATCCGGCGTGATTGAGCTTTTTTTTAGGGCATTTGAATAAAAATATCATATTTGGGATAAAATGGGGGGAAAATATTGAAATGTGTAATAAAAAGTTTTGTTGTAATACAGGGCAATAT